>NW_027269080.1:0-25119 GCF_963676685.1 Mytilus edulis
TTTTTATAACTTGTATTTAATGAAAATGTTTTCTACCTTATGTATCAAGTCAATATTTTGAAGATATTAGATAACATATTCATAAGCAAGGCCGTAACTAGGCAATCTTATTTTAGTGAGGCAAAATAATTGAGCCGAGCGAAGCGAGGCGAAAATTTTTTTTGAAGGGTATGAAATGAATGGTGCAAAATCCTGCATTCTAGACATTTTTAGAGAGTTTGATAATGTTTTGAATTTGGACACTTTTTATATAAATTTTTCATATTTTAAGACTTTTACTAACACCAAATTTTTAACAACTTTATTTAAATTTATAAACATGTAAGATAATCATCCAAATATCACTGATTTGAGTCTGCTGCCAGAACATAGAACAAACATAGATTCAGTAGAGTTTGCCAAATTTTTCTATGGCCGGTTCAGTCAAATCGTTTCAGAATCATAATTTGGTCTGCTGATATCCTTAGCGCGATGAACATGGAGCATGGCAAGACCGCACAATCCTCTCGCCACTCATGCATGCTCTTTTCCAAGTTTTTAGTCGTTTCAGGGCAGTCTGTGTTTCTAAAGGTAGCACATTATCATCAACACAATGATCAATGTCTTCTTACAATTCCTTCTCCATCAGCAATTCGGTAGCAGCTTTTGTTTGCAAAAGGGAATTAAGCTTTCCTGTAAGCACCATCATACAGTCGCAGTTACAAAATATTAAACTCGCTTTTATGCTGACAAAGAGTAGACAAACTAGGGATAGAATGAGATAACATACATGCACATGATTCTATCTATAGAGTAAGTATATATGATATGGGTACAGGGGAATTGGAATGGAGTTTTTGACGTTTACATGTAGTTCCGTAATTTCAAATTATTTCTGGAAATAGTTGGTGGTATTTTAGTTCAAGAATCTATAAATTTAGGAGTTGAGGGTTGGGGTGTCCGATTCCGAAACCCCGAATATAAAGAAACGAAATTCCGTAGTCCCCGAATAAGTAAAGACAAAATCCGGTGTAAAGGTTCTACCATTCCTCAATAATATCAAATTGGAATATGGGATATTCTTTCAATTTTTTAGGTTAAAGAAACATGGATAAAAACTAATCCATGCATTAATGTTTCATATTATTTATATTTTATTTATCTGTAAGAGAAAAGATTAAAGTTCGTGAAATGGAATACGCAGATAGGACTGCCCCCTTGCGATGTCCAGTACCGTTGATTTGTCAAAAGTTGGTGAAACGGAGAAATGAATACGCAGACAGGACTGCCCCCTTCCGAAGACCAGTACTTGATTTGTCAGTCTACTTATCGTTTTTGGATTATTCTAATGAAGTTATATGCAATACTCAGACTCCTGTTCACAAAAAAAAGCTAGTTTACTAGAATTATTCCTTCTTTACCTTCAGTGTCGCCTTTTCCTTTTTCTGCAAGAGCCTGTTTTTAACTAAAGATCCAGGATGATTATCGTTACTAGGTTAATGTAATCGGAGAAACATCACCCGTTGAGATGCTGAGTTATACCCAGGAAGAATAGTTTAAAAGGAATGATGACAAGTTTATAGCAATTAAGGTTGAGACAGAACAACAAATGACTATTATATTTATATATATGTATAAAAAAAAAAAAATCAGTGTCGAAATTTTAGTGAGGCAATTGCCTCACTTGCCTCAAGGGTAGTTACGGCCTTGATAAGAAATGATACAAGGCATAATTATGTTTCTTTCCTTAATTTTATCTTTTAAACATTTTTTTTTATTTCAGGTTGTTGAAATTACAATGTTAACCTTGTGTTTGGAGTAAGACATGTATATCTGATATTGTTAACATGTTGGTAGGTATTAAAGCTTTTATTTTAATAATTTTAATAGTATTTGACATCAATAAATTTTTTGAAGGTTTGAAATACTATACAATATGATGAAATGCAAGTTTATTTTTTGCTAACTTAATAAAATTGAAAATGTAAATCGGGACTGTGTTGGAGAGATAAAAAAAACCCTTACAAATGGCAAAAAACATAACCATAAGTTTAATTTTGAATACCAATTATTTTCTTGCAGAATTTTGTTTGTTATATGAGAACTTTAAACAATTATTATGATGTACATATTTTTTGAAAGTTGAGAATAACTGACCTTGAACTTTGTTTTACAGGTTAGCATCACAAGTTTCCTTGGGGTTACTTGCTTGGGGAGTTATTAGAGCTGTTTTAAGGTGAGAATTTATTAATCAACAAACAATTTAAATTTATTTATTATACATGTATCTAATTTTAAATGCCCCTAGATATCTATATATCTATCCTAAATATATGTCAATGTAAATGTTGTACCTTTACTTTAGAAGTGTATCTATATTTACTGATTTGTCTCCCTTGCCCTGAACAAGATTAGTCCCGAGACTACAATTAATTCCTCTATCAGTTCTTTATAAGGTTTTGTCGCATTAAAAAAAATTTGCCTATTCATTTTGTCCATTTTATGGTGTGTGTAATGTACAGTTCAAGTCCAAAAATATATGCAATTTTCAGAAAAATTGCATGTTTACATCATACAAATTTGGCCAATACACATCCATACCCCTATAGGCAAGTCAAGAGATGTTCCGAAAAGTGTAAAATACTACTTTTTGCATCGGCCGAATCACTCTTTCCTTATCAAAATCAGTTAAAATAAAACATCCAAAAGTTTATTTCAACTCTCTTTCATTTCCACCCCAGAAAAACTAAGAAATGTATGAGAAAGGGAAGAAAACAAATAAAGAAAAAATACACTATAATTAAAGAGAACTATATTCCTACTTTTTATCATGGAGAAAATTTTGTTTGGATCTCAGTAAGGGTCAATAAAACAACAAATAACAAAATATTCATTAAATTTTACTTTTAAGTGAACTTACCCAGCAGCTTCTGCATTCACTGTGTTAAATATTTCCAATAATTGCTTAGGTATTTGATGTCAAGTCTTATAATTGTAAAGTTAAGAAAATTTATTTTTGTGTTTTGACAGATTTCAGTATTATGAAGTAGCAAAATAAGAAGAGTTTTCACATTCATTGATATGGGTTTTTTTTAAATTGAATTTTATTATATACCCTTAAGATTATTTTGATAAAATAATTGAAACTTAACTTTATTTCTTTTCAGTTGAAAGTGTAACAGTTGCTGCCTTGTATGGTAAAATCCTCAGACAATAATCCTGCAAACTATCGGATGAACTGTTACCATCTCTATTGGAACAATCTGTAGACAGTAGTCTTGTTAGCAGAATTAGTTTTTAACAAATTGTATTTTTATTGCTGTATTGAATTTTAAATTATAGATTTTTTTTTATTTATATTACTTGCATTCAATTATTGTTTTGTGATTGATGAAAAATTAAACTGAAATTATTGTTATTTGAGGGGTCCCAAAGGTATGCCATATGTTTTCTCAAAGTACCCACAAGACGTACATAGGTTTACACATATTTTTAAGTTATGTACATGTAAGCCTTACAAGTGCTTTGTGGAATGAATTTTGTCGGTTACAATCCAAAATAGTAGGATTTTTGATGGCCATAACACTATGAAAAGAGAATATGAAACTAGTCCCCTGTTAAATATTTTAACTACTAAGTTTTTGACCCCAAATAAAAATGTTTGGTCTTGAGTTGGGTTTTACTCCACTGACTGCCTAAGAGGGGACCAGGCCAGCCCAAGTGATTCCCTTTATATCAACAATTTTCTTCCCACAAAAGGGGGGGGACCCTCTAAACTGCCTCTGCAATGAGAAGATTTGTGTTTTCTGTCTGTTTGTCCATCATCATCTCTCATCCACGGCTTATAAACTATTGGTAGGTTTTCATTGAAACTTTCAGATTATCTTCTTTAACTAATGGCAGTGTGTATTTTGTTTTATTATAATGAAATTTTGGGGTTCCAAATTGAAAGAATGGACCTTTTAAATACTTTGTTTTAACTTTTGGAAGCATCTCCTAAAATGAGTTCATCATATGAAGGATATTAAGTTGGTTGCAAATTTTTTTATTATGTTTTTTATCCTGCTTTTAGTTTTGCATGCAGATATTTATTTTCATAATGAGATCTGACATTTTTATGCTTTTAACGCTGTTAAATTCATAAACATTCTATTTCACCCTTCAACTATTGATGCAGTCCTTGGAAGATTGATCAAATTGTTAGATTTGTGGATGCAAGATGAGAATCTGCTCTAACTAAATTTATGTTGATATTAGCTGAACTAACCTATCCTTCAATATGAGTAATAAGATATAAGAAAAGAAAAATCTATTCTTTGATTAGAGAACCTTTAGAAATAGTACACATTGTCGGCAGAGACTGAAGAATATTTTGAAAGTATCAGGAAAGTCCCATTTAATCTTGATAATTGTGGGTTAAAGTTGTAGATGGATGAGCAAACAGATCATACACTGAATCACTATATCACATTCTGGCCTAATGCATAAATCAGACTATACACTAGTTATCTCCCTTCCTGACTCCTGAGTTTTGGGATTAGGTATTTGTTTCTCTGAAACTAAGTAATTCATTATGTTTATTCAATGAATAAAATAATTGTAAGGTTCACACGTCTGTCTAACAAGGTTCATCTGACCTTGACCCTTATTTTCATGGATATTTTAGTCCATAGTTGTTTTTTTTTTTGTTGAGCCTGCGACTTTTGTCACAGAAAGCTCGACATAGGGATAGTGATCCGGTGGCGGGGGCGGTGTTGGCTAACTTCTTAAAAGCTTTATATTTTAGATGGTTGAAGACCTGGATGCTTCATACTTTGTATATAGATGCTCATGTTACGAAGTTTCCGTCAGTCACATGTCCAATGTCCCTTGACTTCATTTTCATGGTTCAGTGACTACTTGAAAAAAAGTTAAGATTTTTTGTAATGTTAAATTCTCTCTTATTATTAGTAATAGGATAACTATATTTGTATGTGCGTACCTTGTAAGGTCCTCATGTCCGTCAGACAGTTTTCACTTGACCTCGACCTCGACCTCATTCATGGATCAGAGAACAAGGATAAGTTTTGGTGGTCAAGTCCATTTCTTATATAGGTCTTGTATATTTGGTATATGGAAGGACTATAAGGTGTACATGTCCAACTGGCAGGTGTCATCTGACCTTGACCTCATTTTCATGGTTCAGTGGTTATAGTTAAGTTTTTGTGTTTTGGTCTGTATTACTTATATTGTATGCAATAGGTCTATATATATCTTAAATGAGATCTCGCGAGAATAGACAATGTGAGTTATCCTGTCATTCTGTTGCTGAACTGTCGGCCTGAACAGAATTGGCCTGTCATTCTGTCCATTTGGGACATTATGTTGAGTGCAGTGGCGGATCCAGAAATTTTCATAAGTGGGGGCCCACTGACTGACCTAAGGGTGCAATCAACAGTTTTTTTCTATGACGTCAACATTTTGAGGGACCATGCATAAGTGACCCTTAGTGGTGGACTGATTAATAAAGATACTTGTATAAAACTAGATATCACTGGAATCAGAATGTTCTCTAGTTTATAATGAAATAAAAATAATGTGTACTTTTAATATATTAAAAATATTCCATCCAATGAACATGGGGGAAAAAAGGTCTAATTTGAACAAAAAAAAACTTGAAACCAGGTCATGTGCACACCCATGAAGACATGATCCATGCACATTTTACATAATCAAAACTGTATGAAATTTGTAGTTTTTTACCTGGCCTTTCAAAAAAATCTTGTTTCAGGGTACGGTTTCCTGCTCCAAAAAGAGCTACAGTGGCTGCAAATAAGTTTTCAATTTTCACTGCCAAAAAAACAGGTTGTTTACAGTGTTGTCTCCCCTCAAAACATGTAAAGTTAATATAATTTTAAAAATTATTTCAATCATTCAACCTGTTTTAATTCAAAGCTAATTAACTAATTTTTACAATCAAATACAAAAAACATGATACTTTTTCACCAATTGAGTAAATAAACAGGGGTTTCCCTCAATGGTTATTTTTAGTCGGGGAATAACCCCTAGTTTTTTTTATACGAAACTGTTTATAGCACCCTAAGAGGGGGCCCGCTCCAGTCACGCCTTCAGTGATTCCCTATATAAACAACCAAATTTTTTCCCAAAAAGGGGGGGGGTCCACCCCCCCCCCCTAAATCCGCCTCTGGAGTGCACTAACTGAGTAAGTTATTTATTTTAATTGTTGGCAATAGATAGGTGCGGCCTAAGAATTGCAACATTTGTGTACCTAGTCGAATAGTTCTAGTTTTTATTACACGCTGTTGTACATGTTAAATGTAGCTACATGTATAAATGTTTTTAAATTTAATTAACAGATAGGTGCGGCCTATTAAGAATTCAATTCTTATTGCAGTACTAGTGTTTTTATTACACGCTGTTGTACATGCGGAATGTAGTCACAGGTGTATTCGATAAAGTTGAACGAAGCAATTTAGGGCATTTATTTTAAAATAATTAAACATTGGAAGAGAAAGTATGTATTGAAATTATCTTTAGACATAGAGATGGCAAGGGCTATGCTCGGTATTTCTGTTTACGGTAAGAGGCATCATGCAAATCAAATAAGTACAATTTATGAAACATTTTCCTCAACCGAAGTGATTGAGGGCAATTGGTAAATGTATACTAAACAAAATAACAACTTCATATCGAAGAGATGGGAGCAAAGGAAGACAAATTGCAGCTTCATGTGAAAGGGTTTCAGAGAAATGGAGACATCCTTCTAGTCCATTGAAGTAGAAGCAAATGTAGATATTATAAAATTTGGCATGAGTGCAAATGAGGACAACTCTTCATCCAAGTCACAATTTGTAAAAGTGCATTTTAAAGACATAATAGCATTTGAACAGATTTTCACGTCCAGCATCGAGTATTACATACAATTTAAGTACAACAGATGTGTGTATATAAAGTTTGCTATGTACCAGACCATGATATACCCGTACTTGTAATTGTTGAGAGGTTGATACATCTGAGAACCTCTCACGGGTTCATGATTATATTTCCGAAATTTGTGTTTCATTGATTTGCCAACAAGTGGTATATTTTATACAACAAACTTATATTTGGTCTGTTAATCCCGGTTATTCTGTAGTACGGTCTCAAGGGGAGCCCGATATCAGATTAGAGCTTTGAATAGCTTAAAGGAACAATATTTTTATAGATTACAAGGCCTTAGTTAGGCATCTTATTTTAGTGAGGCGAAATTTTTTTTTGGAGGGTATGAAATAAATGGTGTAAAATCCTGCATTCTAGGCATTTTAGAGAGTTTGATAATGTTTTGAATTTGGACACTTTTTATATATTTTTTTTTATATTTTAAGACTTTTACTAACACCAAATTTATTTTAAATTTATATATAAGATAATCATCCAAATATCACTGATTTGAGTCTGCTTCCAGGACCGTGATAGAACAAACATCGATTAAGTAGAGTTTGCCAAATTTTTCTATGGCCGGTTCAGTCAACTCGTTTCAGAATCATAATTTGGTCTGTTGATATCCTTATCCCGATGAAAATGACAAACCCGCACAATCTCTCGCCACTCATGCATGCTCTTTTCCAAGTTTTCAGTCGTTTCAGGGCAGTCTGTGTTGCTAAAGGAAGCACATTATCATCAACACAATGATCAATGTCTTCTTCCAATTCCTTCTCCATCAGCAATTTGGTAGCAGCATCGGTAGTAACAGTTTTGTTTGCAAAAGGGAATTAAGCTTTCCTGTAAGGACCATCATACAGTTGCAGTTACAAAATATTAAACTCGCTTTTATGCTGACAAAGAGTAGACAAACTAGGAATAGAATGAGATAAGATAAATGTATATGATTCTATCTATAGAGTATATATGATATGGGTACAGGGGAATTGGAGTGGAGTTTTTGACGTTTACATGTAGGTCCATAATTTCAAATTATTTCTGGAAATAGTTGGTGGTATTTTAGTTCCAGAATCTATAAATTTAGGGGTTAGGGGTATGGGGTGTCCGATTCCGAAACCCCGAATATAAAGAAACGAAATTCCGTAGTCCCGAATAAGTAAATACAAAATCCTGTGTTAAAGGTTCTACCATTCCTCAATAATATCAAATTGGAATATGGGATATTCTTTCAATTTTTAAGGTTAAAGAAGCATGGATAGAAACTAATCTATGCATGTTTCATATTATTTATATGGTATTTATCTGCAAAGAGAAAGATTAAAGTTCGTGAAATGAATACGCAGACAGGACTGCCCTATTGCGATGACTTAATTTGTCAAAAGTTAAGTTAAACGGAGAAATGAATACGCAGACAGAACTGTCCCCTTCCGAATACCAGTACTTGATTTGTCAGTCTACTTATCGTTTTTGGATTGTTCTAATGAAGTTATATACAATACTCAGACTCTGTTCACAAAAACTATTTTACAAGAATTATTCCTTCTTTACCTTCAGTGTCGCTTTTACTTTTCTGCAAGAGCCTGTTTTTAACTAGAGATTCATGATAACTATCATTACTAGGTTAATGTTATCGAGAAACATCACCTGTTGAGATGCTGAGTTATATCCAGGAAGAATAGTTTAAAAGGAATGATGACAAGTTATATAGAAATTAAGGTTGAGACAGAACAAAAAATGACTATTATATTGATATATATGTATAAAAAAATAATCAGTGTCGAAATTTTAGCGAGACAACTGCCTCACTTGCCTCAAGGGTAGCTACGGCCTTGGATTAATCTAGAGAAACGTGTTTATGAGTATGATGGTTTGACAGGAGGAACGGTGAATAGTGTGATGTTGCTGACAGGGAAAGATATACATCTGGAAAATGTCTGAATGCTATTGCATTCCAATCTATAGTTGGTGCATGAAAAGGCAGTGGCGGATTCAGAACTTTCCTAAAGGGGGGCGGGGGGGGGGGGGGGGGGGGGCGATGACTGACCTAAGGGGGGGCCTGCTCCAGTCATGCTTCAGTGATTCCTTACATAATCAACCAATTTTTTCCGACGAAAGGTGGCCGGGCCCCCCAGCCCCCACCCCCCCCCTTAATCCACCTATGTCAAAAGGGAAGTCTTGAAGAAAACATCTAATGTACGCGCAAAAAGTGATCACCGAGTACGGCTGCTTAAATTGGTGGTGGGACTGAGGCAGTTTCATTCTTAACTATAACCATGTGTAACGATATCGCCTCGTCTTTAGGTCCTCCACCATGTCACGATATCGCCTCGTCTTAATAATATTAGTGTTGGGGTTGCGACTAGCTCATGAACAAAAACACATCTTTATACGTTAACGACATTAGAGAGAGTAAAACAAAAAGGCATTTCCGATAATCCCACGAGAGCGCGGTGTGTCAGTGTAAGATCACCCCGATGGCTGGAGGCCAAAGGTTGATCTAACACTGACACACCAAGTCCGAATGGGATAACTATTATACATCCCAGCTGTTTTAGATTAGACGAAAAACCATTTACAATTCATAAAATCTAGTTTAGAACGCCACAAAAACCATTATAATATACTCTATATATTACTATATGATGTATATCCTTTATGACCCCCGAACATGATGAGTAGATATCAAACAATGTCAACTCGCCCCACTGGCCAAACGGGCCCACACTTTATCGCAACTTTATAAAAAAAATCGCCCTACTCTTGTTTAACGACTCGCCCCACTTTTGAAAAAGTGTAAAATCAAATTGAACAATTAGTCTGACAACTCACTCATTAAGGAAAAGGGTTTTAGACCCCACTGAATAAAGGTCTGCAAACTCGCCCCACTTATAAAAATATCTTGCTTCCTTTAAGTATGTTAAATTACTGATAGTACGTATCCAGTCGTCCTGTTGTAGTAGTATATGTCGTGGCTTGATATTTTAAAGGTCTTTAGTTCGAATCCATGTATATACACTGGATTTCTTCTACGTGAATTTTGATAGATAGTCTTTTCCGTATAATTTATCATAAGTTTTATAGTGGATTTGACATCATGTCCTGTTAGAGTCCTCCAGTACGTAAGACTTGTTAAATGCACACGTGATCAAGAAAAAAATACTTCAATAGAATATTAATAATTAATAATGTTTATAAAAATTCTTGTTTTTCACTTATAGACTACATATGTACATGACTTACAACATGTACAATATGTCTGCTTGGAAAACTGTTTTTATAATTGGCTTTATATTTGTGGTGATGATAGAGGCTAAATATAAACGACGTCCGTATAAGTGTAAGTTTATTTCATATCTTAGTTTAGTATATATCGTAGATTTAAAAAATGATAATTATATGTGGCAATCTGTCTAAAAGAGGGACGAAAGATACCAAAGGGACAGTCAAACTCATAAATCTAAAACAAACTGACAACGCCATGGCTAAAAATGAAAAAGACAAACAGAAAAACAGTAGCACACACGACACAACATACAAAACTAAAGAATAAACAACACGAACCCCACCAAAAACTAGGGGTGATCTCAGGTGCTCCGGAAGGGTAAGCAGATCCTGCTTCACATGTGGCACCCGTCGTGTTGCTTATGTGATTACAAATCCGTTAAGGGCATCTAACTCCTTAATTTGTTATCATTCTAACCAAAAGTTATCTACAGATTTCTAGAATTACCAGACATTCAGAAACAAGAGACCTTACCTTTTTTATGGTAACTTCCAAGAAAGATGATAAACCATGGTCGATGTTGTTGAGTTTTTTTTTTGCCTTGTTTTGATTTTTTACTAAATTGCCTGATTCTTACAAAGGCTGGCACTGAAAAAACAATTTATTTTATATTGTACATACATAAGAACATTCCTTTCATCTTAAAATTATTTGTATATACAATATTTGAGTAAATAAAACACAACCGTCGGGCGAGGCATATATAAATATATATATATATATATATATATTTATATAATGATAACAAAGAGCTTGTAATTCAGTGGTTAATGTTGGTTGCATGTTGCAGTTTATATTCTGTTTGATTTTTTTGTTGTTTTTATTTATTATTATGTACATAAGTAGTTGGTTTCTCGTTTTTAATTATTTAAATTTTTCACATTGCTGCCTTTCATAGCTTACTATATACGATATTGATTTTGTTCATTGTTAAAGGCTTTACAGTTCTTTATACGGTGGGTCGAAACTATACACCCCGTCATTGTGTTATTGTGCTACAATGTCTGGTATATTGTTTTGTATTCTTTTTGTTAGTGTTCGTTGTCTATATGCCTTTATAGTTAGGCTTTTTTGATATATTTGTGTGTTTTGTAGTGATTAAAATTATCAGCGTTTTGCATTTGCGCCGATTGTGTACAGGTAAATTAAAGGTTAAATGTTAGTTTTTATTTTTCATTATAAACCTCTTCCGTTATCCAGTTGAACTAATGTTATGATACAATGAATTATAAATGTTTTCTGACCGAGTATTCAAATGCTATACATCTGATATATTCCTTTCAAGTATTTTCATCTCTTCTACTACTTGTTGTACTTGTAAATAGCTAAGTCTATTTTGTTCTTGCTTGTGTACACCGTCGGTCATTTCAAGAGTTCTTATTTTGACATAAGTAGGAAGAATACTCAGACATAATGTCACACATGAAGGGAAGTAATGGTAGCCCGAAAATGCCGATAGCAGTTTACCAGTGTCACTTGATTTATCCTTATACTCTGTGCTTATCCCAACATAATTGATTTTTCTCCACTAGTTCTGAACCATATGAAACCGACAACAATCTATTGCCGGGGGACATCAGTTATGTTATAAAAGACAATTTATGATATGTGTACAACTGTTTAACGGAAGAGCTCGAAGTTTATAATGATAAATGAGAAAAAATAAAATGCACCTGTTAATTACCTGTACACCATCGGCGTAAATAAAAGTTCGAAAACTTTTAAAATCGGCGCAAATGTCTTACGTCCTTAATTATAACACAATGTTGACTGCTGTATCCCTATTTCTGACATTTTGACTTATAATGTCTGTTTGTTTTGTGCACATATCGTTGTCCAAAATAATGAAATTTTAAACAACTGTGAGTGTCATACATGCGAGAGGTTTAGCTATACTTTTTGGATAATGTGAATATTACCAAATGCCTTTTCTAGAGGAACATGCGCGACAAAATGTATCCCAAGTTGGTTCATGTACAAAAAAATGAGAAAATTCGAAAGTCTTTTTTAGATTATGTTTGTGTTGACCTGTATTCGTCATTTTATAACGAAAACAGAAATTACCTAAAAAATATTTAACTCAAAAATATGTAGCTACACACTGTGTTGTGACCCTAATTCCAAATAGACACGAAAACAAACAAACCGTATCCAATCTTAAAACAAGATGATTTGCACCAACATTTGAAAAAATATTTTTGGTACTATTTTTAAGAAAAGATACAAAAAGATTCGATTATATTCATTTCCAATCTTTAGACAGACGAAACGATTATGATGGCAACGACTACAACTCATTGATAACCTGGACAATTTACGGAAGTGAAAACACATAATTATTTAAACCCGTCCCTAAATATTACCGTCAACAAATGTAATTCATCATATATGTATGTGTGTCTCATAATAGTGTGTTGTATATCTTGTTTACTTAGATTAAGTCACGTCGTTTGTAAATATTTTATGCATTATGTTTTTGTCCTAGTTTCATGTGTTGTGCAATTTAAAATATATATTCCATACAAATCGTAAAGCTGTTTAAAAAAGTCAAATCACAAAAAACTGAACTGCGAGGAATATTCAAAATAGAAAGTCCCTAATCAAATAGCAAAATCAAAAGCACAAACTCATCAAACGACTGGATAACAGCTGTCATATTCCTGACTTGGTACAGATATTTTCTAAAGTAGAAAATGATGGATAACACCTGGTTTTAAAGCTAGTTAAACCTCTCACTTATATGACAGTTGCTTCAAATATAGGGAGGGAAGTCTGTACTACAAGTCTGTTCTACAACTACCACACCGTACAACAACTTTATCGGAAATTACAGCATGGAAAGTTTTGAGTTGCCCCAAAAAAGGTTCCCCATTGATTAAAAAACCCTAACAGAAACAGGCACAAATTCTTTCCATTTAATCACTGTTGTAAACAATAGTCACCAGCAAACAAACAAAAATTTCAGATTATCTATCATATAGACGACTGAATCCATGCATTTTCTCTATTTTTTCGCAATGTACCAAAATTAAGTTCAATCAAATTGCGTATTGATTTTTCATGCAATGATCATTTAGCAGAAGTTAAACTGAGAAAAACGATGGTTAATATCTATAGTCACTGTTTACAGGAAAATATCCATAACCGCATCATCAAACCATTTTTTACAGACCAAAGTCAACTTTTTATGGCACAGCTGTAATGAAAACCGACATGATAAGACAGAAAGTTATATTTCGGGACATTTTGCATTGAGGCAATCAAATGAATTAATTAAGGATATCATTATAGTATTTTTACTAATTTTTTCCTTCAATTAATGTGGTAATTAACCCTGCAGGGAGATAACTCTGTACAAATCAGCTAAACGTTTTAATCACGTTGTATTGTTATGGAAATATTAAGTTTCTCAGTGATCTAAATAAGTATTGGTCAAACTGCAAACCAATGCATATATTCTGATAAAGTGGTTGGTCAAATGTTTTGAAATTTTGAAATTTTTGTGAAAATTTTATAAAAATAAAACGAGCCAACTTAATATTAGTCAAGGTGTTAGGTACCACCTTAATAGTATTATCTGTTATATTTAAAGCGAGGTCATGTGATGATGTAGCTATAATAGGAGCCGGTATAGCTGGAACATACGCTGGATGGAGATTGAGAAAACTAAATAAACAAATTACTGTGTACGAATACTCTAACAGAGTAGGAGGGAGATGTTACACCATGAAATTTCCAGATATTCCTGACATTAATGTTGAGCTCGGCGCAATGCGATTCACTGCTTCATGTAAGTTGATAAAGATGTAACGGTGTTTTGTTTTAAGAATAAGGCAAATAGATCATATCCTAGTGAATAGACAAGAATTATAATTCTATTTTAGATATCAGTCTCTACAATATGAAAAGCACAATTCATATTTTCGTGAACAATTTATTTTTGATAACCTAAATTTTTCATTTCTGTTATAAGTAGGAACATTTATAAAATTTTGAAATACTAATTCCACAAAGTACGCAAACTAAGGAATTATACATCACTTGCAGAGCTGTGTAAAAATAGACCATTATACTACACCATGAAATGTTACGTGTATAAGAAATGACAATTCAGACATAGAGACAACACGTTTTTTAATTTCATTACATTTTCTGAGAAAAGGTATCATAGGACGGAAGAACGAGAGGATAGACAGAAATGAAATAATATACTCTCTCCATTGGAGGGGACATATAAAGAAAAAGAGATAAAAAATACTGCTGAGGGATGAGAAATTGTAACTTATGATATTTTTAAAATGTTGTCTACATATTTGAATTATTATGAATGTCCACAATATTCATTTAGCATGGTTACAAGTATGACAACTTTTGTGTTCGATGCATTTCCTTCAAAAAGTCTTGTTTGAGTGAACATTCGTGCGTTTACGGACATCGTCACTTCCGTTTTAATGTTAAGCGTGTGGTTGGAAACTATAATACTATATATTTCACGAACTATTCGGCAAATTAAATTCTCATAATTGACAATAAGCACTACTGTCATAAGGGAATTGTGATTAAGTATTTACAAATAATCATTATTTCTAGTTTATCCTGCACAATGACGATCAATAAGACGCTTGATGAAAGTTAATAGTGCAGGGATACAGGCGATTCCCTCTAACTTGTAAATGACGTCATAAAGGCGTGCATAATTGACGATTTTTTTCTGGGGATGGATGAACTCGAAAGTGGTCTAATTGCCCAGAAATAAATCGGTAGCTCCGCACAATTCCACTATGTATATTTTCAGCACATAAGCTATTATCTGATACCATACGAGAGCTAGGACTTCCGGTACAAAAATTCGTTTTAGGTGGTGGAGCATCAGCAGATACTACTACTGTACACGTACGTGGAACACATCTACGATACAAAGATTTAGGGGGTACCAGTACGCCTTACAACCTACTTCCAAACGAGCAGAAAACCAGTTAGTCAACTTAAATGGTACATTATACAGCATTGCTTACATTTATTTGATCTGTAAACCCTTAAAATATTTCTGGTTCACAAATCTACAAATAACATTTCTATATAGACCACGGGTCACAATGTAACTGTTTCAAAGTCCAAACCGATTCATTGTTTTCACAGTCAATCTGATCGATTATATCTTAAGAAATATACGAGCGTTTCACAGAACAAATCGTAGTTTCGGCAATGCAACAATTTCAGGACACTTCATTAACCTCTAATACGAATCGATCAGTGTAAAAGAGGTTATATAAACATGAGTACAATATTGCATTGACGAAACATTGTTCTGGTAACCTCTTCTTTATCGACAGTTGAAGAGGTGTACGCTTGAAAAGAGTAAATCAAAGGTCTGTGAATCAATATAAGATTTCAATGTTCAACCAAAAGGGTCAACGACTTGCAGCCGAATTTTGTCTAACTAGATTCATGTATTAAAACCGAGTCAATTCAAGTGCATCAATTCACTTAAAATGTACCAGCTAATGTTGGTTTGTGCAACATTCAAGCAACACAAGGCCAGAAACCAAAACACACCTACCGTGGATTTTTACGCTGTTTGTATCAAAGTGCACTATTTTTTTCCTTAGAAACTGACATCACGTTTCATTATACTCATTTATACATTTATAACTTTGAAGATAAAAATGGGAGGTATTTTTTTAAAATAAAATCTGTTGTCGTTTAATTTCAGGGAAATGTTTAAGAATTATACTGATGTACTGACGACCACTTTCCCCTGAAGATGATCAACAATTTCAAATTAAAGATGTTGATGGACTACAAATGTACAAGCAGAGGTAATATCTATTGTTGTTTTCCTCATATCAATCAATTTTAATTGATAGTCTTCGATGGTACATAAAACAAAAAGAATGGGATTGAATTCTGAATAGTTTAAAAGTGTAAAGATCAAAGTAATTGAAGCATGGATTTTGTGAATTGCAAATTGTACATAACGAGATAATTCTGACTAACAGAATATATGAATATGTGATATACATCAATGAAATAGCAACCTAATAACACAATCGTCTAAGATCCAGATGTCGGCATAAGTCTCCAACAGTTACTTACTGTGTATTAATTGTTTTACTTTCAATAATGTTGGTAGTTGATAAATATATAATACTCACACATTTTGTAGACTCTGGACAATTTAGAGTGTGACAAATTATAATGACACCGATATATTGTTAAAAACTGTGTGTTGCCGTTTCGAGTCTGCTGACATATTACGCACAAAACCTTTCTTTTACCTCCGGTGTAGAAAAGTTTGGATCTACAATGAAAAAGAATAAGGATAAGAATCAACTTCTCCATCACCATCTTGTCAAAAGATCTTGACTATTCTTATTTTAAGACAAGAACTTATTGGCGGATGTAAATTATGATGGCGACCACATTTCGTAAATAAACTCATCATAGATACCAGGATGAAATTTGTATTGACGCCAGCTCGTTTCGTGTACAAAAAGACTCATCAGTGACGCTCGAATCCAAAAAAGTTAAAAAGACCAAATAAAGTTCGAAGTTGAAGAACATTGAGGACTAAAACTTCCTAAAAGTTTTGCCAAATACAGCCAATGCAATCTATTCCTGAGGTAGAAAAGCTTAGTATTTAAAAAAATTCAAAAGTTTTATAATTGACCACATCAATATGATAATTTATGTCAGCACAGAAGGACTGACTACTGGGCTGGTGATACCCTCGGGGGAATTAAATTCCACCAGCAGTGGCACCGACCCTAGTGGTTGTAAATAAACTCATCATAAATACCAGGATTACATTTTGTATTTACGCAAGACGCGCGTTTAATGGAATCTTCTCCATTTTGAATAAAAAAAAAACTACATGACAAAAATACTAAAATTTTATCCCAAAATACTCTGTCATTGTAGAGAAAATAGAATACGTTTTCGTGTCCTCTTATAATCTTCAGTTCGAATGACACATGTATTTGGTTTTTAAGTGAAAACTAAGTATGATAACGGGTCTGTGCATCTCTATGACAATCGAACACACATGTGTAATACATCTTACTTATGCGCATTTTCGTTTTCCTCTTTTTTGCAGTATCAATTCGTTGTATCATAAGTTCCTTAGTTCAGAAGCACAGAGTTATATCAGAGACACGTCCTCTTTCTTAGATTTAGGTGTAAGTGCATCGGCAGAGGTACTGACGTCTCCACCTTCTCAAAAAGAGGATGAAGTTTCAACAGTGACCACAGGATTTGGTTCTATTCCTGAAAAGCTACTTGAAACGTTCCTTCGGACGAGTCGAAAGTGAGTAAACAATGAGGGAGTTGATAGGAAGGACAATTAAAATTCATAAGTGAACTTAATAATAGACGACAACATGGTCAAGTATAAAAAAGTATGAAAAATACAACTGTCTGCAAATCACCAAGCAATACGAACCCAACCAAATGTCTGAGTGAACTATGGTGTTCCGGAAATGAAATTATATCCCTCAATCAGTTTAGAATTAGTTGTTTGAGGTCTGAATATTTTCATACAAATTATTGTGCGTTTGTACCATTAAATAATTTGGTATACTCTCTTTATATAATTTGTTTATGGAAGTCTTACGAATTGACCAGTTAGTGATACTTCTTAAACTATTAGTTAAAACAAAAAATACTTAACTTGATGGTATGTGTTTCCCCCTTCGCAATTTATTATTTCACACATATTTATTTATCCATTTAGCTGTATAGATAAACATTGTGTTTTTAAAATAATAACTCGCGCTTTGGTGGCCGAGTGGTTCAACTTCTGGAACACTACCTTTTCAACACTGTGGGTTTGAACCCCGCATGTGGCAGGTGTGCTCGGCCGAAGGTAGCTGAATATCGCCGAGTACTCCACCAATAAAAGATAACCGCCTCGAAATAGCAAATTAGTATGGAAAGTGGTGTTAAACAATCATCAATAATAATTTCGGAACACAATAGACTAACCATGCTTACTGATAATGCCATGCCGCGACTAATCATAAAACATGAGCGAGCACGGAGATTCAGTTTTAATTAGACGGACGAAACTTATAACTCTGCTTCGAGATAAGAAGCAAAAAAAAAAACCCAAAGAATAGTCAAACAAGAAATACGCAAAAAGATAAACATTGCACAAAACAATCTTTAAAATCTCAAAACTTCAAACTTCAATGCAACTTAACTGAATAAAATATTTATTTGTTATATATTTTAACAACAGGCACGATATCAGGCTAAATCACCATTTGAAAGCAATCAAGAAAATGAGAAATGGTAATTACAATTTGTACTTTGAACCGACGATTACCATAAATGGACGAACTAGCATTATAAAGGTAATTGATTTTCGAATTTAGATATTATATAAAATATTATTTAGATGAGATAGGGTAAGTGGTAAACTATATAACCAAGGTATTACTCACCGGGTTTATACTTACACGAGAAACAAGACGGGTGACACATGTGAAGCAGGATATGCTTACTCCTCCAGTACACCTAAGATCACCCAAGTTTTTTATGGGGTTAATGTAACTCATTCTTTAGTTTTCTATGTTGTGTTTTTTATGGTACTATTTATCTGACTTTTATGAGATGATGTATGATTTCGAATGAGACATCTATCCAACAGATTCAAATTGATGTGGATAAAAGTCATCGTGTGTATTACTTTCAACAATATGCAATACCCAAACATAATGAATAGAGCTCTGCATGGAGGATGAAAATAGTTGAGGGATGTTTCAATGTTTCATATCGAAAAATTCGCGTGACGTGACGTAGTACAGGTTAGGGGTTTGATAAAGGCAATCTAATCGTGACTGATATATTTAGACGGATGGCTGATACAGAACCATTGCCATTGGTTTATTATTTATACACTATTCTTGTCTTTACCACAAAATATATTAAAATATGACAAAACAATCTTATAAATGTTTTTGTTTTCAGATCAAACCTTTAATGAAGAAGTGTGCCAAAAAAGTTATCCTTGCAGTGAATAGATTATCACTTGAAAGCCTGAACTGGAAAGGTTTGCATCAACCTCATATCAGAGAATACATAACCAAAGCAGTGAAAGATGTCAGCGCCGGAAAATTTTTTCCTAGCTTACAATTCTCCTTGGTGGAGAAGATCCCCGGTTTACTCCAATTATGCTATATCAGATACCCCATTAAAGCAAACTTACGATTTCGGAACATCAAAAGCAACCCCTACAAAGTCATTACTACTACCCATGTACAACGATGGTAATATACCATACTGGAACGAACTTATTGAAAGGGAGCATGGTAATATAAACAACAGTGATGCGGTCTTCTCCGTTGGAAAAGAAATTGTCAAAGTTACAAACAAATATTTGTCTGCCATATATCGACTTCCACTCACAGACATACCACCACCAATAAATGGAATTATTAGCTATTGGCATAATTATCCATATGGTGGGGCGTGGCAGCTATGGATGCCGGGATATATATGGCCGGAAGTTGAAAGACAGATGACTAAGCCGTCAAAGAAAGATGATGTGTTTGTTGCTGTAAATGCTTTCAGTTCTCGGTCTTTGTCATACGACTCTAACTCAGCATTACAAGTAGTGGAGCTCGTTATGCCATAATTTCGGTTTAAAAGTAAAACATAAAACGTTGTTGACTATAAATTTATTTCTAAAGTCTCTATGTGCCCTTTCCCTTCCTCACCTTTGCATTTAAAAAAAATCTTTTATAAATATGAAGTCTTTTTCTTTTCACCTTAAATTATACTTCAGGTGTAGATTTATTTACAAGCAATAAATGAGCTAAAACTGAATTTTGCGAAATACTTAGGATGTTCTTATCCCAGGCATAGATTACCTTAACCCTATTTGGTTTTTGAATAAATGTGTTTAGTTCCGATGCAAAGACCCTATAAGTGAATCAATATTAACGCCAAAATATGCAATCTTTAATGACCTGACAACAGTTTCGTAACTATATCCCTTCTTAATAAGTCCTATTCAAAGGTTTTGTTAGTTTTTGAGGTGAATACTGACACCTTTGTGCTTTGTAAAAAATATTTCCATAAAAAATTGGATGTGAAATACCTGAACGTATAAGAAGTCTGCATGTTGAGCTATATTTACGAATGATGTCCTTATACCGATGATAAAATTTAGTAAATGTTTTGACTAGTTTGTGATATCGAAAACCCTGGTGTAATATTTTTTCAGTAATACATAAATTTCTCTCGTTAAAATCTAAAACATTGTTACATACACGAGCGAATCGTACAAGTTGAGATATATAAACACCGTAAGATGGTGACAAGGGAACGTCACCATCTAAAAATGGATAATTAACGATAGGAAATGAAAATCCTTTCTTTTATCATAAATTTTAGTATTCAGCTTTCCGTTAGTGATATAGATATCAAGATCGAGGAAAGGGCAGTGGTCATTGTTAGTATTAGCTTTATTTAAAGTAAGTTCAACAGGATACATTTCTTTAATATACATACTGAAGACGTCATTATTTAGAGTCAAAACATCATCCAAATATCTAAAGGTATTATTAAATTTGTTTATCAGATGTTGTTTCGATGGGTCTTTGCTTATTTTTTTCATAAATTGTAACTCATAACAATACAAAAACAGGTCCGCAATAAGTGGTGCACAGTTAGTCCCCATTGGAATTCCGATAATCTGACGATATACGGAATCCCCAAAGCGAACAAAAATGTTATCTAGTAAAAATTCAAGGGCATATATAGTATCAAAGCATGTCCAATTGACATAGTTTTTTTGTTTATTGCTACTAAAAAAATGACCTAAAGAGTTTGAACATATATATTAACATTCTGACTTTTTAAATGCATATATATACTATCTATGATATAAATATCTAGCTATGTTAATACAACATAAATTTATACTTATACGAAATTTCACAGATTACATAGTACAGAAATATATTGATAATTCATACATGTTACACTCCTTATTAACAAGGTGTTACATAATAATTAGTCCAGTAAGACACATGTCATGTTTGCAAGCGACGAAATTGACATCGGCGTTACAAGTACTTTTTAAAAAAAAATGCCGTGATATTTTAATCACACACTCCTTCTGTTTATATCTACTACTGGCTACTTAACATATGGTATCTATTAAGGGCTATACTAACAGCATTTTTCATAAAGTTGCAAATATGTCAGAAAGACATGTGCGGTCAATATTATTAAACCTCAAAAGTTCAAAATCTTCGGGAGATAACTCCTGTTTAATTAACAATATTGTTGGTCGGCTATAAAATTCAAATAAAAAAGGTCTTCAAATTGTGTCGAACAGCTTATATCTTATAATACAAGTATGCAGATAACCGGATAAAAGACTTATCGGGCCTGTATTTGCATCTTTTGGGAAGTGTTTTCTTAGGTTTAACCAGCAACCGGAGATGACTTCATGAGCTCGGGTCAAACTTATCAATGTCGGTCCAAATATAATGTCGCTGATATACTGAATACCAAAAGTAGAATTCCAGTACTACTGATTTTTGGTACAGAAATAGTTCCTCATGCAGCTGTGTATATAAACATAGATATAGTATCTATGGTATAAGTAGCTAGCTATGTTATATAAGATAAGTATGTACCTTATACGAAATTTCACAATACATAATACAGAAATATATTGATATTTATTCATGTTACACTCCTTATTAACAAGGTGTTACATAATAATTATTCCAGTAAGACATATTTCATGTTTACAAGCGATGAATTGAAATCGGCGTAACGTGTACTTCTAAAAAAAATATGGCTTGACATTTTAATCACACACTCCTTCTATTTATATCTACTACTGGCTACTTTGCAAATGGTATATAAGGACTATAACTGCATTTGTCATAAAGTTGTAAATATCATCAAAAAGACTAGTGAAGTCAATATTATTAATTCTTTAAATTGTGATTGCGTTTGATAAAAATCGCAATTTTTTTACGTGTGCGTGTAAAACAAATTTCGTTGTAGAGGGGTCTAAATACAGCACAAACAACATTTTCCAAAAGACCAAAAAAGTGAAAAAGTATATTTTAACAAAACGCATTTAACTAACAGGTCGAACAACTGGTGTTTTTTTGATAAACCATGTTGACTGTCATTGACGATTGCCCAAATAAATTGATCACAAGTCTAAAAGGGTACAACATTACAAAAAATAACAATAAAACGAACATATGTAAAATATTTCGAATAACAGATATCCTTCATCAGTATAATCACGATGTGAAATGAATCATGTCAATCTATTCTGATTATAAAAACTATCACAATCTTGAAATGTATACAAAAAAAAAACCAGTTTAAGCGAACATCAGAGACGCTGGTACAATTTAATAATTTCAAAAACACGACACAAAGACCTGGAAATATATGCCAAAATAAAAAAAAAGTAATTTGCGATATTAACTGGTACCACTCTAAAATTCTAAATTTGACGACAGTTAAGATGTTACAACAACTACGTGGAAATACAGTCCCAATTAACAGCCCTGACCGATCTAAGCTGGTATAATATTTTAAATTTTACAACGGTAGAGCAACAGTGGGTTTTTTCCCTTTTAACTAAATAACCGTATGAACTACGTAAAATCCTTTGACATTACCGAAAAGGATCAAAAATGAGTACACAATGAAAAAAAATCCTATCTAATCGGATGAAAAATAAAATCCAAAACACTTCACCAGGAATCAACCCCTCTGTATCTCAGAAACCGTTGACGCCACTTCAAATCTGTTAAATAATACAAACAACAAACCGGCTGGGACGTCGCCCGGGTTACCAAGGTCCTCTTTTGCTGCTCGGAACACTGTAGCATTTGATTTGTGTGTTCCACGGAATATCCTCCGGGATACCCCTGATTTGACGTACGTTCAGACAGAAAGTAATTACTACTTTAAAAATTCAGATACTTTTCATAAATTAAAGCCATATTGCGTTAATATTTTCGATTGTTTGAATACACCTGCTACAAAGTGAATCAACACCTTTCATTTCTTCTTGCAAACACAAAAAAGGAAAAGGAGCACGTGTAAGACATGTGATATGTTAATCACGACTCCTGATATTACCAGTAATTTAACAGGAAAAACGTCTTATACTAAATCTTTCGAGCCTCTGGACTGTTCCACGGACAATGTCGTGTATGGAATTGAATGTACTTTGTGTGAAACTCGACAAACTTTGCGTAAAAGGATGAATCAACACCGGTCTGATAGTAAAGATCCGCAATTCAGGGTTCTTTATAACCATTTTAATCAATCGGACCAAGATCCTGGCTTCCTTATCTATGAAAGTACGCATCATCAAGAAAATTTATCACCACACAAATAGCCCTGTACTTAGTACTCCTTTCTGAAAAGATAGAGAAAATTTCTGGATAAGGGAACTATGTACTGCCATACTCAATCTAATTAAAAACCGATCTCTCATCGCTCCCCGTTTTCTGATATGTCGCGTGACATATCAGAAAACGGGAGCGATGAGAGATCAGTTTTTAATTAGATTGTGCAATGCCATATGGTTGCAATGATAATATCAAAGGAGTAGGAAATTTGTCAATTCCAGACTGCAGTGATGTTAATGTAATGAGTTTATTTAATACTACCTTACGAAAACAACGTAGTCATGGGCAAAAACGTTACCATCGGCTAATGTAATAAAGTCTTCCAAATCTAGATCGCCCTCTGGGAGCTTTGATGATCTTCTTTCTCATCTTCATCATCCGCTAGCGGGTTACATTACATTAACACTTTTCTTTTTTCACTGCCTGTTAATTTTCTAAAATGTTTGAGAGATTATGCACTTGACAAAGGATGCATAAATACATTTTCTCCCCTTCACAGACTTGTCAGTATAATTTGTGATGTAGCTCTTTTCCGTCTTTTTAAACCAGTCAGATCGGAACCTGTACATGAGGAAAAAAGAAAATTCCTTCCTGTTTACTTTGCCAATAGAGGAATTGATGTAAACAACATCAGCAACGTTCTACATCACAAGGAGGTAACATCTAAAATTCCTATTTATTTTCAAAATCAGTCTGTTCCTATTGTATCCTACAGTTACACCAAAACAATTGCAACCAAAATATTTAACTATAAACAAGCATTACAGAGACCTTGATTTAGAACAATACCTGAAAAACCCTCTGACATGTGACTGTTCCAACTCGCCTTACAATTACAGCCCCTCTGGCCATGTTATTACTGGGGATCTAAACATAATTCAAAATGAAAATCTCCGAAAGGTGATTTCTCATGGTCCTAAGTTTAGAGAACCCCAACACATCAATTGGAACCATAACTTCAAAATAATTATGGATTCAATTGAGGACTACGCCAGAGCATGGGCTAAACGAGAAGAAGTTCAACTGGACACTTTGTCAGAATGCGTCAAAACAATCAGGTCTCTGATAAAACGTCGCATTCATAAGTTGAAAAACTGTGTGAATGATCGACCAAATATAAAAAAGAAGATATGGTAAATTTACCAATGAGACAACTATCCACAAAAGACCAAAATGACACAGACATTAACAAACTATAGGTCACCGTACGGCCTTCAACAATGAGCAAAGCCCATACCGCATAGTCAGCTATAAAAGGCCCCGATAAGACAATGTAAAAACAATTCAAAACGAGAAAACTAACGGCCTAATAAATGTAAGAAATTGAACGAAAAACAAATATGTAACACATAAACAAACGACAACCACTGAATATACAGGCTCCTGACTTGGGACAGGCACATACATAAATAAATAATGTGGCGGGGTTAAACATGTTAGCGGGATCCCAACCCTCCCGAACCTGGGACAGTGGTATAACAGTACAACATAAGAACGAACTATAAAAATCAGTTGAAAAAGGCGCTTAAA
>NW_027269081.1:0-22845 GCF_963676685.1 Mytilus edulis
GCAATTGTAGGTGGTCTTTCCCCCTTTAGAATTAATTGAATTGGGGGTGGGGGGGGGGGGGGTTGTTTGTTTGTTTGATTGTTTGCTTGTTTGTTCGTTCCTGTATGGGGTCTATATTATTGTTACCGGAGAAGTTTCATGTTTAGTTTGGAAAGTTTTTCTTTTATTTAAGGTACAGCGCGCGCGCCACATCACGTGACACGGGTTTATAATAACGAAAAGATAGTCTTTTTATTTCTTTTTAGGTGGGGACCTTTGAACAGACAACATGTATAGAGACGGAATAAACACAATGTAATTTCTTTTGTCATTGTAGGAAATTGACATTTTGATGACAGTTCACAAGCAGTGCATGTTTTTGGATTTAATTGATCCGGTGTAACTTTAAAACACATTTATTGATCATTTTCTGATATTGTACATTTTTCAGCACCTGTTTGTAACACAGATTAGTATTTCAATCTCGGAGCGGACATTTTATTGTAGGTTTTTACTGAGATTTACGGACCTAGCAAGCGATTTTTACGCATTGCCATTTCTTTTCTCTAGGAAAAGCTTTGAGAGATATCTGCACCAAGTTTTTTTATAAACTTTCAGTTCATGTATGCCCTGCTGACTGGAAATTTTGAGGTCGATTGTACTTGTAGTTTCAGAGTACATGTGGATTTTTTTCAGAAGTGACGCAAGAACAATATTGAATTTCGATTTTTCATGAAACATGATTTATTGATCATGATCATGATTGATTGATTGATTGATTGATTGATTGATTGATTGGTTGGTTGATTAGTTGGTTGGTTGGTTGGTTGGTTAAACACGTTGCTTAAACATGTTGCTTAAACACGTTGGTTAAACGCATTGGATAGGCTCAAAATTGGGATCCCGTATTTAACGCATGAAACGGAAACATGCATTGATTGATTGATTGATTGGTTGGTTGGTTAAACACGTTGGTTAAACATGTTGGTTAAACACGTTGGTTAAACATATTGGTTAAACACGTTGGCTGGTTAAACACGTTGGATAGGCTCAATTTAAACAAGCGAAAAAAAAACCATCTTGGATCCCGTATTTAACACATGAAACGGAAACATGCATTGATTGGTTGGTTGGTTAAACACGTTGGTTAAACATGTTGGTTAAAACACGTTGGTTAAACACGTTGGTTAAACATATTGGTGAAACACGTTGGCTGGTTAAACACGTTGGATAGGCTCAATTTAAACAAGCGAAAAAAAACATCTTGGATCCCGTATTTCACACATGAAACGGAAACATTAATTGATTGGTTGATTGGTTGGTTGGTTGGTTGGTTGGTTAAACACGTTGGTTAAACATGTTGGTTAAACACATTGGTTAAACATATTGGTTAAACATGTTGGTTAAACACGTTTGATAGGCTCAATTAAAACAAGCGAAAAAAAAGAGACCTTGAATCCCGTATCAAACACATGAAACGGAAACATTGATTGATTGATTGATTGATTGGTTGGTTGGTTGGTTGGTTGGTTGGTTGGTTGGTTGGTTGGTTGATTGAAATTCAAACACACATAAAACTGTTTAAATAGTGCCAAAACCACATAATTTGATGACCTTGACCTTTGACCCTTGTAACCTTCGTCAAGGTCATTGCTCCACAAGGTCATTGCAAAAGACCCTATGGGTCAAGGACCTTTTGTTTAAGAGTTTTGCCTAAAAATGGCTTTTTAAAAACCATCGATGGGAGTTATGTCCCTTACATGATAGTAAAATCAATATAGTCATAATGTAAAATAGTTGCCCCTTGAAGTACCAAGCATTTTTCACTGCTTAATTTTTTTGTATCTATAACCGTTCAAGAGTTATAGGGAAATCAAAGACATGTGAAAATCTAAAATATGACCTTGACCTTTGACCTTGACCTAATTTTCTAAGTTAGGAATCAGGGGACTCAAATAAAAACATTCCAGGGGTTATACGGTTAAAGGTTTATGAGTTAAAAAAACATACCGACAAATTTATTCCGTAAAGGTACATAACTCCTATAAAATTTCATCGAATCGCTTCGATCCAAATTAGCCAAAAATTCCTGAGGATGTAACGAACAATTTGTAAAAAGAATTTTGTCGCTTTCTTATTTTGTTACGAAGGAGATGCACACACATGACAAACAGTGAATAGGGAGATAACTCTTACAAAGAAAATGGTTCGGCTTAGCAGGGTGAAATTTAAAAGCGCATAAACTATACGATACAATATGAAAAAAAATCTAAGCGACATATTGCGAAACAAACATTTATCGCAAGAACAAAATTTGGCGGAAGAAAAAAAAAAAAAAAATAATAATAATAATAATCAGAACAAATACAATAGGCTTTCCACAGAAAAGTGGAAAGACCTAATAATATGGATAAAACTGGAGTTGTCGTTCGTTTTACGTGATAGGATAGATAGCACACAACCTACATTCAGTTGTAAGTGGAGGGTTAAAAAAAAAAAGGGGGGGGGGGGGGCAAAAGGGGGTCTCGGGGAGATTTTTTTTTTTTTATTAACGGAACAGAATGGTTAAAAAGGTTTTTTACAATATAAATCAATTGCTTTAAAAAAGCAATTGTAGGTGGTCTTTCCCCTTTAGAATTAATTGAATTGGGGGTGGGGGGGGGGGGTTGTTTGTTTGTTTGATTGTTTGCTTGTTTGTTCGTTCCTGTATGGGGTCTATATTATTGTTACCGGAGAAGTTTCATGTTTAGTTTGGAAAGTTTTTCTTTTTATTTAAGGTACAGCGCGCGCGCCACATCACGTGACACGGGTTTATAATAACGAAAAGATAGTCTTTTTATTTCTTTTTAGGTGGGGACTTTGATAACAAAGAGACAACATGTATAGAGACGGAATAAACACAATGTAATTTCTTTTGTCATTGTAGGAAATTGACATTTTGATGACAGTTCACAAGCAGTGCATGTTTTGGATTTAATTGATCCGGTGTAACTTTAAAACACATTATGATCATTTTCTGATATTGTACATTTTTCAGCACCTGTTTGTAACACAGATTAGTATTTCAATCTCGGAGCGGACATTTTATTGTAGGTTTTTACTGAGATTTACGGACCTAGCAAGCGATTTTTACGCATTGCCATTTCTTTTCTCTAGGAAAAGCTTTGAGAGATATCTGCACCAAGTTTTTTTATAAACTTTCAGTACATGTATGCCCTGCTGACTGGAAATTTTGAGGTCGATTGTACTTGTAGTTTCAGAGTACATGTGGATTTTTTTTCAGAAGTGACGCAAGAACAATATTGAATTTCGATTTTTCATGAAACATGATTTATTGATCATGATCATGATTGATTGATTGATTGATTGATTGATTGATTGATTGGTTGGTTGATTAGTTGGTTGGTTGGTTGGTTTGGTTAAACACGTTGCTTAAACATGTTGCTTAAACACGTTGGTTAAACGCATTGGATAGGCTCAAAATTGGATCCCGTATTTAACGCATGAAACGGAAACATGCATTGATTGATTGATTGATTGGTTGGTTGGTTAAACACGTTGGTTAAACATGTTGGTTAAACACGTTGGTTAAACATATTGGTTAAACACGTTGGCTGGTTAAACACGTTGGATAGGCTCAATTTAAACAAGCGAAAAAAAAAACCATCTTGGATCCCGTATTTAACACATGAAACGGAAACATGCATTGATTGGTTGGTTGGTTAAACACGTTGGTTAAACATGTTGGTTAAACACGTTGGTTAAACACGTTGGTTAAACATATTGGTGAAACACGTTGGCTGGTTTAAACACGTTGGATAGGGCTCAATTTAAACAAGCGAAAAAAAACATCTTGGATCCCGTATTTCACACATGAAACGGAAACATTAATTGATTGGTTGATTGGTTGGTTGGTTGGTTGGTTGGTTAAACACGTTGGTTAAACATGTTGGTTAAACACATTGGTTAAACATATTGGTTAAACATGTTGGTTAAACACGTTTGATAGGCTCAATTAAAACAAGCGAAAAAAAAGAGACCTTGAATCCCGTATCAAACACATGAAACGGAAACATTGATTGATTGATTGATTGATTGGTTGGTTGGTTGTTGGTTGGTTGGTTGGTTGGTTGGTTGGTTGATTGAAATTCAAACACACATAAAACTGTTTAAATAGTGCCAAAACCACATAATTTGATGACCTTGACCTTTGACCTTGTAACCTTCGTCAAGGTCATTGCTCCACAAGGTCATTGCAAAAGACCCTATGGGTCAAGGACCTTTTGTTTAAGAGTTTTGCCTAAAAATGGCTTTTTAAAAACCATCGATGGGAGTTATGTCCCTTACATGATAGTAAAATCAATATAGTCATAATGTAAAATAGTTGCCCCTTGAAGTACCAAGCATTTTTCACTGCTTAATTTTTTTGTATCTATAACCGTTCAAGAGTTATAGGGAAATCAAAGACATGTGAAAATCTAAAATATGACCTTGACCTTTGACCTTGACCTAATTTTCTAAGTTAGGAATCAGGGGACTCAAATAAAAACATTCCAGGGTTATACGGTTAAAGGTTTTATGAGTTAAAAAAACATACCGACAAATTTATTCCGTAAAGGTACATAACTCCTATAAAATTTCATCGAATCGCTTCGATCCAAATTAGCCAAAAATTCCTGAGGATGTAACGAACAATTTGTAAAAAGAATTTTGTCGCTTTCTTATTTTGTTACGAAGGAGATGCACACACATGACAAACAGTGAATAGGGAGATAACTCTTACAAAGAAAATGGTTCGGCTTAGCAGGGTGAAATTTAAAAGCGCATAAACTATACGATACAATATGAAAAAAATCTAAGCGACATATTGCGAAACAACATTTATCGCAAGAACAAAATTTGGCGGAAGAAAAAAAAAAAAAAATAATAATAATAATAATCAGAACAAATACAATAGGCTTTCCACAGAAAAGTGGAAAGACCTAATAATATGGATAAAACTGGAGTTGTCGTTCGTTTTACGTTGATAGGATAGATAGCACACAACCTACATTCAGTTGTAAGTGGAGGGTTAAAAAAAAAAAGGGGGGGGGGGGGGCAAAAAGGGGGTCTCGGGGAGATTTTTTTTTTTTTATTAACGGAACAGAATGGTTAAAAAGGTTTTTTACAATATAAATCAATTGCTTTAAAAAAGCAATTGTAGGTGGTCTTTCCCCCTTTAGAATTAATTGAATTGGGGGTGGGGGGGGGGGGGGTTGTTTGTTTGTTTGATTGTTTGCTTGTTTGTTCGTTCCTGTATGGGGTCTATATTATTGTTACCGGAGAAGTTTCATGTTTAGTTTGGAAAGTTTTTCTTTTATTTAAGGTACAGCGCGCGCGCCACATCACGTGACACGGGTTTATAATAACGAAAAGATAGTCTTTTTTATTTCTTTTTTAGGTGGGGACTTTGAACAGACAACATGTATAGAGACGGAATAAACACAATGTAATTTCTTTTGTCATTGTAGGGAAATTGACATTTTGATGACAGTTCACAAGCAGTGCATGTTTTTGGATTTAATTGATCCGGTGTAACTTTAAAACACATTTATTGATCATTTTCTGATATTGTACATTTTTCAGCACCTGTTTGTAACACAGATTAGTATTTCAATCTCGGAGCGGACATTTTATTGTAGGTTTTTACTGAATTTTACGGACCTAGCAAGCGATTTTTACGCATTGCCATTTCTTTTCTCTAGGAAAAGCTTTGAGAGATATTCTGCACCAAGTTTTTTTATAAACTTTCAGTACATGTATGCCCTGCTGACTGGAAATTTTGAGGTCGATTGTACTTGTAGTTTCAGAGTACATGTGGATTTTTTTTCAGAAGTGACGCAAGAACAATATTGAATTTCGATTTTTCATGAAACATGATTTATTGATCATGATCATGATTGATTGATTGATTGATTGATTGATTGATTGATTGGTTGGTTGATTAGTTGGTTGGTTGGTTGGTTGGTTAAACACGTTGCTTAAACATGTTGCTTAAACACGTTGGTTAAACGCATTGGATAGGCTCAAAATTGGATCCCGTATTTAACGCATGAAACGGAAACATGCATTGATTGATTGATTGATTGGTTGGTTGGTTAAACACGTTGGTTAAACATGTTGGTTAAACACGTTGGTTAAACATATTGGTTAAACACGTTGGCTGGTTAAACACGTTGGATAGGCTCAATTTAAACAAGCGAAAAAAAAACCATCTTGGATCCCGTATTTAACACATGAAACGGAAACATGCATTGATTGGTTGGTTGGTTAAACACGTTGGTTAAACATGTTGGTTAAACACGTTGGTTAAACACGTTGGTTAAACATATTGGTGAAACACGTTGGCTGGTTAAACACGTTGGATAGGCTCAATTTAACAAGCGAAAAAAAACATCTTGGATCCCGTATTTCACACATGAAACGGAAACATTAATTGATTGGTTGATTGGTTGGTTGGTTGGTTGGTTGGTTAAACACGTTGGTTAAACATGTTGGTTAAACACATTGGTTAAACATATTGGTTAAACATGTTGGTTAAACACGTTTGATAGGCTCAATTAAAACAAGCGAAAAAAAAGAGACCTTGAATCCCGTATCAAACACATGAAACGGAAACATTGATTGATTGATTGATTGATTGGTTGGTTGGTTGGTTGGTTGGTTGGTTGGTTGGTTGGTTGGTTGATTGAAATTCAAACCACACATAAAACTGTTTAAATAGTGCCAAAACCACATAATTTGATGACCTTGACCTTTGACCTTGTAACCTTCGTCAAGGTCATTGCTCCACAAGGTCATTGCAAAAGACCCTATGGGTCAAGGACCTTTTGTTTAAGAGTTTTGCCTAAAAATGGCTTTTTAAAAACCATCGATGGGAGTTATGTCCCTTACATGATAGTAAAATCAATATAGTCATAATGTAAAATAGTTGCCCCTTGAAGTACCAAGCATTTTTTCACTGCTTAATTTTTTTGTATCTATAACCGTTCAAGAGTTATAGGGAAATCAAAGACATGTGAAAATCTAAAATATGACCTTTGACCTTTGACCTTGACCTAATTTTCTAAGTTAGGAATCAGGGGACTCAAATAAAAACATTCCAGGGTTATACGGTTAAAGGTTTATGAGTTAAAAAAACATACCGACAAATTTATTCCGTAAAGGTACATAACTCCTATAAAATTTCATCGAATCGCTTCGATCCAAATTAGCCAAAATTCCTGAGGATGTAACGAACAATTTGTAAAAAGAATTTTGTCGCTTTCTTATTTTGTTACGAAGGAGATGCACACACATGACAAACAGTGAATAGGGAGATAACTCTTACAAAGAAAATGGTTCGGCTTAGCAGGGTGAAATTTAAAAGCGCATAAACTATACGATACAATATGAAAAAAATCTAAGCGACATATTGCGAAACAAACATTTATCGCAAGAACAAAATTTGGCGGAAGAAAAAAAAAAAAAAATAATAATAATAATAATCAGAACAAATACAATAGGCTTTCCACAGAAAAGTGGAAAGACCTAATAATATGGATAAAACTGGAGTTGTCGTTCGTTTTACGTTGATAGGATAGATAGCACACAACCTACATTCAGTTGTAAGTGGAGGGGTTAAAAAAAAAAAGGGGGGGGGGGGCAAAAGGGGGTCTCGGGGAGATTTTTTTTTTTTTTATTAACGGAACAGAATGGTTAAAAAGGTTTTTTACAATATAAATCAATTGCTTTAAAAAGCAATTGTAGGTGGTCTTTCCCCTTTAGAATTAATTGAATTGGGGGTGGGGGGGGGGGGTTGTTTGTTTGTTTGATTGTTTGCTTGTTTGTTCGTTCCTGTATGGGGTCTATATTATTGTTACCGGAGAAGTTTCATGTTTAGTTTGGAAAGTTTTTCTTTTATTTAAGGTACAGCGCGCGCGCCACATCACGTGACACGGGTTTATAATAACGAAAAGATAGTCTTTTTATTTCTTTTTAGGTGGGGACTTTGAACAGACAACATGTATAGAGACGGAATAAACACAATGTAATTTCTTTTGTCATTGTAGAAATTGACATTTTGATGACAGTTCACAAGCAGTGCATGTTTTGGATTTAATTGATCCGGTGTAACTTTAAAACACATTTATTGATCATTTTCTGATATTGTACATTTTTCAGCACCTGTTTGTAACACAGATTAGTATTTCAATCTCGGAGCGGACATTTTATTGTAGGTTTTTACTGAGATTTACGGACCTAGCAAGCGATTTTTACGCATTGCCATTTCTTTTCTCTAGGAAAAGCTTTGAGAGATATCTGCACCAAGTTTTTTTATAAACTTTCAGTACATGTATGCCCTGCTGACTGGAAATTTTGAGGTCGATTGTACTTGTAGTTTCAGAGTACATGTGGATTTTTTTTCAGAAGTGACGCAAGAACAATATTGAATTTCGATTTTTCATGAAACATGATTTATTGATCATGATCATGATTGATTGATTGATTGATTGATTGATTGATTGATTGGTTGGTTGATTAGTTGGTTGGTTGGTTGGTTGGTTAAACACGTTGCTTAAACATGTTGCTTAAACACGTTGGTTAAACGCATTGGATAGGCTCAAAATTGGATCCCGTATTTAACGCATGAAACGGAAACATGCATTGATTGATTGATTGATTGGTTGGTTGGTTAAACACGTTGGTTAAACATGTTGGTTAAACACGTTGGTTAAACATATTGGTTAAACACGTTGGCTGGTTAAACACGTTGGATAGGCTCAATTTAAACAAGCGAAAAAAAAACCATCTTGGATCCCGTATTTAACACATGAAACGGAAACATGCATTGATTGGTTGGTTGGTTAAACACGTTGGTTAAACATGTTGGTTAAACACGTTGGTTAAACACGTTGGTTAAACATATTGGTGAAACACGTTGGCTGGTTAAACACGTTGGATAGGCTCAATTTAAACAAGCGAAAAAAAACATCTTGGATCCCGTATTTCACACATGAAACGGAAACATTAATTGATTGGTTGATTGGTTGGTTGGTTGGTTGGTTGGTTAAACACGTTGGTTAAACATGTTGGTTAAACACATTGGTTAAACATATTGGTTAAACATGTTGGTTAAACACGTTTGATAGGCTCAATTAAAACAAGCGAAAAAAAGAGACCTTGAATCCCGTATCAAACACATGAAACGGAAACATTGATTGATTGATTGATTGATTGGTTGGGTTGGTTGGTTGTTGGTTGGTGGTTGGTTGGTTGGTTGGTTGATTGAAATTCAAACACACATAAAACTGTTTAAATAGTGCCAAAACCACATAATTTGATGACCTTGACCTTTGACCTTGTAACCTTCGTCAAGGTCATTGCTCCACAAGGTCATTGCAAAAGACCCTATGGGTCAAGGACCTTTTGTTTAAGAGTTTTGCCTAAAAATGGCTTTTTAAAAACCATCGATGGGAGTTATGTCCCTTACATGATAGTAAAATCAATATAGTCATAATGTAAAATAGTTTGCCCCTTGAAGTACCAAGCATTTTTCACTGCTTAATTTTTTTGTATCTATAACCGTTCAAGAGTTATAGGGAAATCAAAGACATGTGAAAATCTAAAATATGACCTTGACCTTTGACCTTGACCTAATTTTCTAAGTTAGGAATCAGGGGACTCAAATAAAAACATTCCAGGGTTATACGGTTTAAAGGTTTATGAGTTAAAAAAACATACCGACAAATTTATTCCGTAAAGGTACATAACTCCTATAAAATTTCATCGAATCGCTTCGATCCAAATTAGCCAAAAATTCCTGAGGATGTAACGAACAATTTGTAAAAAGAATTTTTGTCGCTTTCTTATTTTGTTACGAAGGAGATGCACACACATGACAAACAGTGAATAGGGAGATAACTCTTACAAAGAAAATGGTTCGGCTTAGCAGGGTGAAATTTAAAAGCGCATAAACTATACGATACAATATGAAAAAAATCTAAGCGACATATTGCGAAACAAACATTTATCGCAAGAACAAAATTTGGCGGAAGAAAAAAAAAAAAAAAATAATAATAATAATAATCAGAACAAATACAATAGGCTTTCCACAGAAAAGTGGAAAGACCTAATAATATGGATAAAACTGGAGTTGTCGTTCGTTTTACGTTGATAGGATAGATAGCACACAACCTACATTCAGTTGTAAGTGGAGGGTTAAAAAAAAAAAGGGGGGGGGGGGGGCAAAAGGGGGTCTCGGGGAGATTTTTTTTTTTTTTATTAACGGAACAGAATGGTTAAAAAGGTTTTTTACAATATAAATCAATTGCTTTAAAAAAGCAATTGTAGGTGGTCTTTCCCCCTTTAGAATTAATTGAATTGGGGGTGGGGGGGGGGGGGGGGGGTTGTTTGTTTGTTTGATTGTTTGCTTGTTTGTTCGTTCCTGTATGGGGGTCTATATTATTGTTACCGGAGAAGTTTCATGTTTAGTTTGGAAAGTTTTTCTTTTATTTAAGGTACAGCGCGCGCGCCACATCACGTGACACGGGTTTATAATAACGAAAAGATAGTCTTTTTATTTCTTTTTAGGTGGGGACTTTGAACAGACAACATGTATAGAGACGGAATAAACACAATGTAATTTCTTTTGTCATTGTAGGAAATTGACATTTTGATGACAGTTCACAAGCAGTGCATGTTTTGGATTTAATTGATCCGGTGTAACTTTAAAACACATTTATTGATCATTTTCTGATATTGTACATTTTTCAGCACCTGTTTGTAACACAGATTAGTATTTCAATCTCGGAGCGGGACATTTTATTGTAGGTTTTTACTGAGATTTACGGACCTAGCAAGCGATTTTTACGCATTGCCATTTCTTTTCTCTAGGAAAAGCTTTGAGAGATATCTGCACCAAGTTTTTTTATAAACTTTCAGTACATGTATGCCCTGCTGACTGGAAATTTTGAGGTCGATTGTACTTGTAGTTTCAGAGTACATGTGGATTTTTTTTTCAGAAGTGACGCAAGAACAATATTGAATTTCGATTTTTCATGAAACATGATTTATTGATCATGATCATGATTGATTGATTGATTGATTGATTGATTGATTGATTGGTTGGTTGATTAGTTGGTTGGTTGGTTGGTTGGTTAAACACGTTGCTTAAACATGTTGCTTAAACACGTTGGTTAAACGCATTGGATAGCTCAAAATTGGATCCCGTATTTAACGCATGAAACGGAAACATGCATTGATTGATTGATTGATTGGTTGGTTGGTTAAACACGTTGGTTAAACATGTTGGTTAAACACGTTGGTTAAACATATTGGTTAAACACGTTGGCTGGTTAAACACGTTGGATAGGCTCAATTTAAACAAGCGAAAAAAAAACCATCTTGGATCCCGTATTTAACACATGAAACGGAAACATGCATTGATTGGTTGGTTGGTTAAACACGTTGGTTAAACATGTTGGTTAAACACGTTGGTTAAACACGTTGGTTAAACATATTGGTGAAACACGTTGGCTGGTTAAACACGTTGGATAGGCTCAATTTAAACAAGCGAAAAAAAACATCTTGGATCCCGTATTTCACACATGAAACGGAAACATTAATTGATTGGTTGATTGGTTGGTTGGTTGGTTGGTTGGTTAAACACGTTGGTTAAACATGTTGGTTAAACACATTGGTTAAACATATTGGTTAAACATGTTGGTTAAACACGTTTGATAGGCTCAATTAAAACAAGCGAAAAAAAAGAGACCTTGAATCCCGTATCAAACACATGAAACGGAAACATTGATTGATTGATTGATTGATTGGTTGGTTGGTTGGTTGGTTGGTTGGTTGGTTGGTTGGTTGGTTGATTGAAATTCAAACACACATAAAACTGTTTAAATAGTGCCAAAACCACATAATTTGATGACCTTGACCTTTGACCTTGTAACCTTCGTCAAGGTCATTGCTCCACAAGGTCATTGCAAAAGACCCTATGGGTCAAGGACCTTTTGTTTAAGAGTTTTGCCTAAAAATGGCTTTTTAAAAACCATCGATGGGAGTTATGTCCCTTACATGATAGTAAAATCAATATAGTCATAATGTAAAATAGTTGCCCCTTGAAGTACCAAGCATTTTTCACTGCTTAATTTTTTTGTATCTATAACCGTTCAAGAGTTATAGGGAAATCAAAGACATGTGAAAATCTAAAATATGACCTTGACCTTTGACCTTGACCTAATTTTCTAAGTTAGGAATCAGGGGACTCAAATAAAAACATTCCAGGGTTATACGGTTAAAGGTTTATGAGTTAAAAAAACATACCGACAAATTTATTCCGTAAAGGTACATAACTCCTATAAAATTTCATCGAATCGCTTCGATCCAAATTAGCCAAAAATTCCTGAGGATGTAACGAACAATTTGTAAAAAGAATTTTGTCGCTTTCTTATTTTGTTACGAAGGAGATGCACACACATGACAAACAGTGAATAGGGAGATAACTCTTACAAAGAAAATGGTTCGGCTTAGCAGGGTGAAATTTAAAAGCGCATAAACTATACGATACAATATGAAAAAAATCTAAGCGACATATTGCGAAACAAACATTTATCGCAAGAACAAAATTTGGCGGAAGAAAAAAAAAAAAAAATAATAATAATAATAATCAGAACAAATACAATAGGCTTTCCACAGAAAAGTGGAAAGACCTAATAATATGGATAAAAACTGGAGTTGTCGTTCGTTTTACGTTGATAGGATAGATAGCACACAACCTACATTCAGTTGTAAGTGGAGGGTTAAAAAAAAAAAGGGGGGGGGGGGGGCAAAAGGGGGTCTCGGGGAGATTTTTTTTTTTTTTATTAACGGAACAGAATGGTTAAAAAGGTTTTTTACAATATAAATCAATTGCTTTAAAAAAGCAATTGTAGGTGGTCTTTCCCCTTTTAGAATTAATTGAATTGGGGGTGGGGGGGGGGGGGGTTGTTTGTTTGTTTGATTGTTTGCTTGTTTGTTCGTTCCTGTATGGGGTCTATATTATTGTTACCGGGGGGAAGAGAAGTTCATGTTTAGTTTGGAAAGTTTTTCTTTTATTTAAGGTACAGCGCGCGCGCCACATCACGGTGACACGGGTTTATAATAACGAAAAGATAGTCTTTTTATTTCTTTTTAGGTGGGGACTTTGAACAGACAACATGTATAGAGACGGAATAAACACAATGTAATTTCTTTTGTCATTGTAGGAAATTGACATTTGATGACAGTTCACAAGCAGTGCATGTTTTGGATTTAATTGATCCGGTGTAACTTTAAAACACATTTATTGATCATTTTCTGATATTGTACATTTTTCAGCACCTGTTTGTAACACAGATTAGTATTTCAATCTCGGAGCGGACATTTTATTGTAGGTTTTTACTGAGATTTACGGACCTAGCAAGCGATTTTTACGCATTGCCATTTCTTTTCTCTAGGAAAAGCTTTGAGAGGATATCTGCACCAAGTTTTTTATAAACTTTCAGTACATGTATGCCCTGCTGACTGGAAATTTTGAGGTCGATTGTACTTGTAGTTTCAGAGTACATGTGGATTTTTTTCAGAAGTGACGCAAGAACAATATTGAATTTCGATTTTTCATGAAACATGATTTATTGATCATGATCATGATTGATTGATTGATTGATTGATTGATTGATTGATTGGTTGGTTGATTAGTTGGTTGGTTGGTTGGTTGGTTAAACACGTTGCTTAAACATGTTGCTTAAACACGTTGGTTAAACGCATTGGATAGGCTCAAATTGGATCCCGTATTTAACGCATGAAACGGAAACATGCATTGATTGATTGATTGATTGGTTGGTTGGTTAAACACGTTGGTTAAACATGTTGGTTAAACACGTTGGTTAAACATATTGGTTAAAACACGTTGGCTGGTTAACACTTGGATAGGCTCAATTTAAACAAGCGAAAAAAAAACCATCTTGGATCCCGTATTTAACACATGAAACGGAAACATGCATTGATTGGTTGGTTGGTTAAACACGTTGGTTAAACATGTTGTTAAACACGTTGGTTAAACACGTTGGTTAAACATATTGGTGAAACACGTTGGCTGGTTAAACACGTTGGATAGGCTCAATTTAAACAAGCGAAAAAAAACATCTTGGATCCCGTATTTCACACATGAAACGGAAACATTAATTGATTGGTTGATTGGTTGGTTGGTTGGTTGGTTGGTTAAACACGTTGGTTAAACATGTTGGTTAAACACATTGGTTAAACATATTGGTTAAACATGTTGGTTAAACACGTTTGATAGGCTCAATTAAAACAAGCGAAAAAAAAGAGACCTTGAATCCCGTATCAAACACATGAAACGGAAACATTGATTGATTGATTGATTGATTGGTTGGTTGGTTGGTTGGTTGGTTGGTTGGTTGGTTGGTTGGTTGATTGAAATTCAAACACACATAAAACTGTTTAAATAGTGCCAAAACCACATAATTTGATGACCTTGACCTTTGACCTTGTAACCTTCGTCAAGGTCATTGCTCCACAAGGTCATTGCAAAAGACCCTATGGGTCAAGGACCTTTTGTTTAAGAGTTTTGCCCTAAAAATGGCTTTTTAAAAACCATCGATGGGAGTTATGTCCCTTACATGATAGTAAAATCAATATAGTCATAATGTAAAATAGTTGCCCCTTGAAGTACCAAGCATTTTTCACTGCTTAATTTTTTTGTATCTATAACCGTTCAAGAGTTATAGGGAAATCAAAGACATGTGAAAATCTAAAATATGACCTTGACCTTTGACCTTGACCTAATTTTCTAAGTTAGGAATCAGGGGACTCAAATAAAAACATTCCAGGGTTATACGGTTAAAGGTTTATGAGTTAAAAAAACATACCGACAAATTTATTCCGTAAAGGTACATAACTCCTATAAAAATTTCATCGAATCGCTTCGATCCAAATTAGCCAAAAATTCCTGAGGATGTAACGAACAATTTGTAAAAAGAATTTTGTCGCTTTCTTATTTTGTTACGAAGGAGATGCACACACATGACAAACAGTGAATAGGGAGATAACTCTTACAAAGAAAATGGTTCGGCTTAGCAGGGTGAAATTAAAAGCGCATAAACTATACGATACAATATGAAAAAAATCTAAGCGACATATTGCGAAACAAACATTTATCGCAAGAACAAAATTTGGCGGAAGAAAAAAAAAAAAAATAATAATAATAATAATAATCAGAACAAATACAATAGGCTTTCCACAGAAAAGTGGAAAGACCTAATAATATGGATAAAACTGGAGTTGTCGTTCGTTTTACGTTGATAGGATAGATAGCACACAACCTACATTCAGTTGTAAGTGGAGGGTTAAAAAAAAAAGGGGGGGGGGGGGGCAAAAGGGGGGTCTCGGGGAGATTTTTTTTTTTTTTTATTAACGGAACAGAATGGTTAAAAAGGTTTTTTACAATATAAATCAATTGCTTTAAAAAAGCAATTGTAGGTGGTCTTTCCCCCTTTAGAATTAATTGAATTGGGGGTGGGGGGGGGGGGGGGTTGTTTGTTTGTTTGATTGTTTTGCTTGTTTGTTCGTTCCTGTATGGGGTCTATATTATTGTTACCGGAGAAGTTTCATGTTTAGTTTGGAAAGTTTTTCTTTTATTTAAGGTACAGCGCGCGCGCCACATCACGTGACACGGTTTATAATAACGAAAAGATAGTCTTTTTATTTCTTTTTAGGTGGGGACTTTGAACAGACAACATGTATAGAGACGGAATAAACACAATGTAATTTCTTTTGTCATTGTAGGAAATTGACATTTTGATGACAGTTCACAAGCAGTGCATGTTTTGGATTTAATTGATCCGGTGTAACTTTAAAACACATTTATTGATCATTTTCTGATATTGTACATTTTTCAGCACCTGTTTGTAACACAGATTAGTATTTCAATCTCGGAGCGGACATTTTATTGTAGGTTTTTACTGAGATTTACGGACCTAGCAAGCGATTTTTACGCATTGCCATTTCTTTTCTCTAGGAAAAGCTTTGAGAGATATCTGCACCAAGTTTTTTTATAAACTTTCAGTACATGTATGCCCTGCTGACTGGAAATTTGAGGTCGATTGTACTTGTAGTTTCAGAGTACATGTGGATTTTTTTCAGAGTGACGCAAGAACAATATTGAATTTCGATTTTTCATGAAACATGATTTATTGATCATGATCATGATTGATTGATTGATTGATTGATTGATTGATTGATTGGTTGGTTGATTAGTTGGTTGGTTGGTTGGTTGGTTAAACACGTTGCTTAAACATGTTGCTTAAACACGTTGGTTAAACGCATTGGATAGGCTCAAAATTGGATCCCGTATTTAACGCATGAAACGGAAACATGCATTGATTGATTGATTGATTGGTTGGTTGGTTAAACACGTTGGTTAAACATGTTGGTTAAACACGTTGGTTAACATATTGGTTAAACACGTTGGCTGGTTTAAACACGTTGGATAGGCTCAATTTAAACAAGCGAAAAAAAAACCATCTTGGATCCCGTATTTAACACATGAAACGGAAACATGCATTGATTGGTTGGTTGGTTAAACACGTTGGTTAAACATGTTGGTTAAACACGTTGGTTAAACACGTTGGTTAAACATATTGGTGAAACACGTTGGCTGGTTAAACACGTTGGATAGGCTCAATTTAAACAAGCGAAAAAAAAACATCTTGGATCCCGTATTTCACACATGAAACGGAAACATTAATTGATTGGTTGATTGGTTGGTTGGTTGGTTGGTTGGTTAAACACGTTGGTTAAACATGTTGGTTAAACACATTGGTTAAACATATTGGTTAAACATGTTGGTTTAAACACGTTTGATAGGCTCAATTAAAACAAGCGAAAAAAAAGAGACCTTGAATCCCGTATCAAACACATGAAACGGAAACATTGATTGATTGATTGATTGATTGGTTGGTTGGTTGGTTGGTTGGTTGGTTGGTTGGTTGGTTGGTTGATTGAAATTCAAACACACATAAAACTGTTTAAATAGTGCCAAAACCACATAATTGATGACCTTGACCTTTGACCTTGTAACCTTCGTCAAGGTCATTGCTCCACAAGGTCATTGCAAAAGACCCTATGGGTCAAGGACCTTTTGTTTAAGAGTTTTGCCTAAAAATGGCTTTTAAAAACCATCGATGGGAGTTATGTCCCTTACATGATAGTAAAATCAATATAGTCATAATGTAAAATAGTTTGCCCCTTGAAGTACCAAGCATTTTTCACTGCTTAATTTTTTTGTATCTATAACCGTTCAAGAGTTATAGGGAAATCAAAGACATGTGAAAATCTAAAATATGACCTTGACCTTTGACCTTGACCTAATTTTCTAAGTTAGGAATCAGGGGACTCAAATAAAAACATTCCAGGGTTATACGGTTAAAGGTTTATGAGTTAAAAAAACATACCGACAAATTTATTCCGTAAAGGTACATAACTCCTATAAAATTTCATCGAATCGCTTCGATCCAAATTAGCCAAAAATTCCTGAGGATGTAACGAACAATTTGTAAAAAGAATTTTGTCGCTTTCTTATTTTGTTACGAAGGAGATGCACACACATGACAAACAGTGAATAGGGAGATAACTCTTACAAAGAAAATGGTTCGGCTTAGCAGGGTGAAATTTAAAAGCGCATAAACTATACGATACAATATGAAAAAAATCTAAGCGACATATTGCGAAACAAACATTTATCGCAAGAACAAATTTGGCGGAAGAAAAAAAAAAAAAAAATAATAATAATAATAATCAGAACAAATACAATAGGCTTTCCACAGAAAAGTGGAAAGACCTAATAATATGGATAAAACTGGAGTTGTCGTTCGTTTTACGTTGATAGGATAGATAGCACACAACCTACATTCAGTTGTAAGTGGAGGGTTAAAAAAAAAAAGGGGGGGGGGGGGGCAAAAGGGGGGTCTCGGGGAGATTTTTTTTTTTTTATTAACGGAACAGAATGGTTAAAAAGGTTTTTTACAATATAAATCAATTGCTTTAAAAAAGCAATTGTAGGTGGTCTTTCCCCCTTTAGAATTAATTGAATTGGGGGTGGGGGGGGGGGGTTGTTTGTTTGTTTGATTGTTTGCTTGTTTGTTCGTTCCTGTATGGGGTCTATATTATTGTTACCGGAGAAGTTTCATGTTTAGTTTGGAAAGTTTTTCTTTTATTTAAGGTACAGCGCGCGCGCCACATCACGTGGACACGGGTTTATAATAACGAAAAGATAGTCTTTTTATTTCTTTTTAGGTGGGGACTTTGAACAGACAACATGTATAGAGACGGAATAAACACAATGTAATTTCTTTTGTCATTGTAGGAAATTGACATTTTGATGACAGTTCACAAGCAGTGCATGTTTTGGATTTAATTGATCCGGTGTAACTTTAAAACACATTTATTGATCATTTTCTGATATTGTACATTTTTCAGCACCTGTTTGTAACACAGATTAGTATTTCAATCTCGGAGCGGACATTTTATTGTAGGTTTTTACTGAGATTTACGGACCTAGCAAGCGATTTTTACGCATTGCCATTTCTTTTCTCTAGGAAAAGCTTTGAGAGATATCTGCACCAAGTTTTTTTATAAACTTTCAGTACATGTATGCCCTGCTGACTGGAAATTTTGAGGTCGATTGTACTTGTAGTTTCAGAGTACATGTGGATTTTTTTTCAGAAGTGACGCAAGAACAATATTGAATTTCGATTTTTCATGAAACATGATTTATTGATCATGATCATGATTGATTGATTGATGATTGATTGATTGATTGATTGGTTGGTTGATTAGTTGGTTGGTTGGTTGGTTGGTTAAACACGTTGCTTAAACATGTTGCTTAAACACGTTGGTTAAACGCATTGGATAGGCTCAAAATTGGATCCCGTATTTAACGCATGAAACGGAAACATGCATTGATTGATTGATTGATTGGTTGGTTGGTTAAACACGTTGGTTAAACATGTTGGTTAAACACGTTGGTTAAACATATTGGTTAAACACGTTGGCTGGTTAAACACGTTGGATAGGCTCAATTTAAACAAGCGAAAAAAAAACCATCTTGGATCCCGTATTTAACACATGAAACGGAAACATGCATTGATTGGTTGGTTGGTTAAACACGTTGGTTAAACATGTTGGTTAAACACGTTGGTTAAACACGTTGGTTAAACATATTGGTGAAACACGTTGGCTGGTTAAACACGTTGGATAGGCTCAATTTAAACAAGCGAAAAAAAACATCTTGGATCCCGTATTTCACACATGAAACGGAAACATTAATTGATTGGTTGATTGGTTGGTTGGTTGGTTGGTTGGTTAAACACGTTGGTTAAACATGTTGGTTAAACACATTGGTTAAACATATTGGTTAAACATGTTGGTTAAACACGTTTGATAGGCTCAATTAAAACAAGCGAAAAAAAAGAGACCTTGAATCCCGTATCAAACACATGAAACGGAAACATTGATTGATTGATTGATTGATTGGTTGGTTGGTTGGTTGGTTGGTTGGTTGGTTGGTTGGTTGGTTGATTGAAATTCAAACACACATAAAACTGTTTAAATAGTGCCAAAACCACATAATTTGATGACCTTGACCTTTGACCTTGTAACCTTCGTCAAGGTCATTGCTCCACAAGGTCATTGCAAAAGACCCTATGGGTCAAGGACCTTTTGTTTAAGAGTTTTGCCTAAAAATGGCTTTTTAAAACCATCGATGGAGTTATGTCCCTTACATGATAGTAAAATCAATATAGTCATAATGTAAAATAGTTGCCCCTTGAAGTACCAAGCATTTTTCACTGCTTAATTTTTTTGTATCTATAACCGTTCAAGAGTTATAGGGAAATCAAAGACATGTGAAAATCTAAATATGACCTTGACCTTTGACCTTGACCTAATTTTCTAAGTTAGGAATCAGGGGACTCAAATAAAAACATTCCAGGGTTATACGGTTAAAGGTTTATGAGTTAAAAAAACATACCGACAAATTTATTCCGTAAAGGTACATAACTCCTATAAAATTTCATCGAATCGCTTCGATCCAAATTAGCCAAAAATTCCTGAGGATGTAACGAACAATTTGTAAAAAGAATTTTGTCGCTTTCTTATTTTGTTACGAAGGAGATGCACACACATGACAAACAGTGAATAGGGAGATAACTCTTACAAAGAAAATGGTTCGGCTTAGCAGGGTGAAATTTAAAAGCGCATAAACTATACGATACAATATGAAAAAAATCTAAGCGACATATTGCGAAACAAACATTATCGCAAGAACAAAATTTGGCGAAGAAAAAAAAAAAAAAAATAATAATAATAATAATCAGAACAAATACAATAGGCTTTCCACAGAAAAGTGGAAAGACCTAATAATATGGATAAAACTGGAGTTGTCGTTCGTTTTACGTTGATAGGATAGATAGCACACACCTACATTCAGTTGTAAGTGGAGGGTTAAAAAAAAAAAGGGGGGGGGGGGGCAAAAGGGGGTCTCGGGAGATTTTTTTTTTTTTTATTAACGGAACAGAATGGTTAAAAAGGTTTTTTACAATATAAATCAATTGCTTTAAAAAAGCAATTGTAGGTGGTCTTTCCCCCTTTAGAATTAATTGAATTGGGGGTGGGGGGGGGGGGGGTTGTTTGTTTGTTTGATTGTTTGCTTGTTTGTTCGTTCCTGTATGGGGTCTATATTATTGTTACCGGAGAAGTTTCATGTTTAGTTTGGAAAGTTTTTCTTTTATTTAAGTACAGCGCGCGCGCCACATCACGTGACACGGGTTTATAATAACGAAAAGATAGTCTTTTTATTTCTTTTTAGGTGGGGACTTTGAACAGACAACATGTATAGAGACGGAATAAACACAATGTAATTTCTTTTGTCATTGTAGGAAATTGACATTTTGATGACAGTTCACAAGCAGTGCATGTTTTGGATTTAATTGATCCGGTGTAACTTTAAAACACATTTATTGATCATTTTCTGATATTGTACATTTTTCAGCACTGTTTGTAACACAGATTAGTATTTCAATCTCGGAGCGGACATTTTATTGTAGGTTTTTACTGAGATTTACGGACCTAGCAAGCGATTTTTACGCATTGCCATTTCTTTTCTCTAGGAAAAGCTTTGAGAGATATCTGCACCAAGTTTTTTTATAAACTTTCAGTACATGTATGCCCTGCTGACTGAAAATTTTGAGGTCGATTGTACTTGTAGTTTCAGAGTACATGTGGATTTTTTTTCAGAAGTGACGCAAGAACAATATTGAATTTCGATTTTTCATGAAACATGATTTATTGATCATGATCATGATTGATTGATTGATTGATTGATTGATTGATTGATTGGTTGGTTGATTAGTTGGTTGGTTGGTTGGTTGGTTAAACACGTTGCTTAAACATGTTGCTTAAACACGTTGGTTAAACGCATTGGATAGGCTCAAAATTGGATCCCGTATTTAACGCATGAAACGGAAACATGCATTGATTGATTGATTGATTGGTTGGTTGGTTAAACACGTTGGTTAAACATGTTGGTTAAACACGTTGGTTAAACATATTGGTTAAACACGTTGGCTGGTTAAACACGTTGGATAGGCTCAATTTAAACAAGCGAAAAAAAAACCATCTTGGATCCCGTATTTAACACATGAAACGGGAAACATGCATTGATTGGTTGGTTGGTTAAACACGTTGGTTAAACATGTTGGTTAAACACGTTGGTTAAACACGTTGGTTAAACATATTGGTGAAACACGTTGGCTGGTTAAACACGTTGGATAGGCTCAATTTAAACAAGCGAAAAAAAACATCTTGGATCCCGTATTTCACACATGAAACGGAAACATTAATTGATTGGTTGATTGGTTGGTTGGTTGGTTGGTTGGTTAAACACGTTGGTTAAACATGTTGGTTAAACACATTGGTTAAACATATTGGTTAAACATGTTGGTTAAACACGTTTGATAGGCTCAATTAAAACAAGCGAAAAAAAGAGACCTTGAATCCCGTATCAAACACATGAAACGGAAACATTGATTGATTGATTGATTGATTGGTTGGTTGGTTGGTTGGTTGGTTGGTTGGTTGGTTGGTTGGTTGATTGAAATTCAAACACACATAAAACTGTTTAAATAGTGCCAAAACCACATAATTTGATGGACCTTGACCTTTGACCTTGTAACCTTCGTCAAGGTCATTGCTCCACAAGGTCATTGCAAAAGACCCTATGGGTCAAGGACCTTTTGTTAAGAGTTTTGCCTAAAAATGGCTTTTTAAAAACCATCGATGGGAGTTATGTCCCTTACATGATAGTAAAATCAATATAGTCATAATGTAAAATAGTTGCCCCTTGAAGTACCAAGCATTTTTCACTGCTTAATTTTTTTGTATCTATAACCGTTCAAGAGTTATAGGGAAATCAAAGACATGTGAAAATCTAAAATATGACCTTGACCTTTGACCTTGACCTAATTTTTCTAAGTTAGGAATCAGGGGACTCAAATAAAAACATTCCAGGGTTATACGGTTAAAGGTTTATGAGTTAAAAAAACATACCGACAAATTTATTCCGTAAAGGTACATAACTCCTATAAAATTTCATCGAATCGCTTCGATCCAAATTAGCCAAAAATTCCTGAGGATGTAACGAACAATTTGTAAAAAGAATTTGTCGCTTTCTTATTTTGTTACGAAGGAGATGCACACACATGACAACAGTGAATAGGGAGATAACTCTTACAAAGAAAATGG
>NW_027269082.1:0-5000 GCF_963676685.1 Mytilus edulis
CATATGAGACAGGAAGTAGCATATTATCTCCCTTACATCACTCAAAAAGATAATTAAAACCATTATTTATCTCATCAGTATGAAGAAACTACCTTCTTATCAAAATTTCTTTGTTGTGGAAAGACTTTCAATTGTTCTTTGAACAATTGGTTTTTAATTATTTTTTTTTTTCTTCCGCCAAATTTTGTTCTTGCGATAAATGTTTGTTTCGCAATATGTCGCTTAGATATTTCTCATATGGTATCGTATAGTTTATGCGCTTTTAAATTTCACCCTGCTAAGGCGCACCATTTTCTTTGTAAGAGTTATCTCCCTATTCACTGTTTATCATGTGTGTGCATCTCCTTCGTAACAAAAAAAGAAAGCGACAAAATTCCTTTTACAAATTGTTCGTTACATCCTCAGGAATTTTTGGCTAATTTGGATCGAAGCGATTCGATGAAATTTTATAGGAGTTATCTACCTTTACCAAATAAATTTGTCGGTATGTTTTTTTAACTCATAAACCGTTAACCGTATAACCCAGGAAAGTTTTTATTTGAGGTCCCTGGGTCCTAACTTAGAAATATAGGTCAAGGTCAAAGGTCAAGGTCGTATTTTAGATTTTCATATGTCTTTGATTTCCCTATAATTCTTGAATGGTTATAGATACAGAAAATTTAAGCAGTGAAAAATGTTAAGTACTTCAAGGGGCAACTTTTTTACATTATGACTATATTGATTTTACCATCATGTAAGGGACATAACTCCCATCGATGGTTTTTAAAAAGCCATATTTAGGCAAAACTCTTAAACAAAGGTCCTTGACCCATAGGGTCTTTTGCAATGACCTTGTGGAGCAATGACCTTGACGAAGGTCACAAGGTCAAAGGTCAAGGTCATCATATTATGTGGTTTTGGCACTATTTCAACAGTTTTATGTGTGTTTGAATTTCAACCAACCAACCAACCAACCAACCAATCAACCAACCAACCAACCAACCAACCAACCAACCAACCAACCAACCAACCAACCAACCAACCAATCAATCAATCAATCAATCAATCAATCAATCAATCAATCAATGTTTCCGTTTCATGTGTTTGATACGGGATTCAAGGTCTCTTTTTTTTCCGCTTGTTTTAATTGAGCCTATCAAACGTGTTTAACCAACATGTTTAACAAATATGTTTAACTAACGTGTTTAACCAACGTGTTTAACCAACCAATCAATCAATCAATGCATGTTTCCGTTTTATGTGTTAAATACGGAATCCAAGATGTTTTTTTTTTTTCGCTCGTTTAAATTGAGCCTATCTAACGTGTTTAACCAGCCAACGTGTTTAACCAACATGTTTAACCAACCAACCAACCACCCAACCAATCAATCAATCAATCAATGCATGTTTCCGTTTCATGTGCTAAATACGGGATCCAAGATGGTTTTTTTCGCTCGTTTAAATTGAGCCTATCTAACGTGTTAACCAGCCAACGTGTTTAACCAACGTGTTTAACCAACATGTTTAACCAACCAACCACCCAACCAACCAATCAATCAATCAATCAATCAATCAATCAATGCATGTTTCCGTTTCATGTGTTAAATACGGGATCCAAGATGGTTTTTTTTTTCGCTTGTTTAAATTGAGCCTATCCAACGTGTTTAACCAGCCAACGTGTTTAACCAATATGTTTAACCAAGGTGTTTAACCAACGTTTTTTACCAACATGTTTAACCAACGTGTTTAACCAACGTGTTTAACCAACCAACCAATCAATCAATCAATCAATCAATGCATGTTTCCGTTTCATGTGTTAAATACGGGATCCAATTTTGAGCCTATCCAATGTGTTTAACCAACGTGTTTAACCAACGTGTTTAACCAACCAACCAACCAACTAACCAATCAATCAATCAATGCATGTTTCCGTTTCATGTGTTAAATACGGGATCCGAGATGTTTTTTTTTCGTTTGTTAAAATTGAGCCTATCAAACGTGTTTAACCAGCCAACGTGTTTAAACTACGTGTTTAACCGACATTTTTAACCAACGTGTTTAACCAACCAACCAACCAACCAACCAATAAATAAATCAATGCATGTTTCCGTTTCATGTGTTAAATACGGGATCCAAGATGGTTTTTTTTTTCGCTTGTTTAAATTGAGCCTATCAAACGTGTTTAACCAGCCAACGTGTTTAACCAACGTGTTAAACCAACATGTTTAACCAACGTGTTTAACCAACCAACCAACCAATCAATCACTTAATGTATGTTTCCGTGTCATGCGTTTAATACGGGATGCAAGGTCTCTTGAGGTCTTTTTCCCCTTTTTCTAAGTGACCCTATCAAACGTGTTTAATCAACCAACCAACCAACCAACCAATCAATCAACCAACTAATCAATCAATCAATATGTATGACTGTTTATTTATGACAGTTTATTGAAGGAACAAACTCTCAATTATTCAAGAAATTTTTTATTTTATTATTGTTCTTACGTCTCTTCTGAAAAAAAATCCACATATTCTCTGAAACTACAAGTCCAATCGACCTGAAAATTTGCAGTCAGCAGGGCATACATGTACTGAAGGTTCATAAAAAAACTTTTTGCAGATATCTCTCAAGACTTTTCCTAGAAAAAAGAAATGGCAATGCAGTAAAAATCGCTTGCTAGGTCCGTCAATCTCAGTAAAAACCTACAATAAAATGTCCGCTCCGAGATTGAAATACTAATCTGTGTTACAAACAGGTGCTGAAAAATGGACATTATCAAAAAATAATCATTAAATGTGTTTTAAAGTTACAACGGATCGATTAAATCCAAAACATGCACTGCTGGTGAACTGTGATCAAAATGTCAATTTCCTCCTACAATGACAAAAGAAATTACATTGTGTACATTCCATCTCTAGACATGTTGTCTGTTCAAGGTCCCGACCTAAAAAGAAATTAAAAGACTAAGTTTTTCTTAATATAAACCCGCGTCACGTGATGTCTCCTCAATCTTGCGCGCGCGCTGTATCTAAAATAAAAGAAAAACTTTCCAAACTAAACATGAAACTTCTCCGGTAACATAATAATATAGACCCTTTACAAAAACAAACAAACAAACAAATAAACAAATACCCCCCCCCCCCCCCTTTTCCAAATCAATCAATAAAAAAAAAATCAATTATCCATTCATCAGAGGGGAAAGACTGCCTAACAATTGTTTTCAAAACAATTGCTTTATATTTATTAAGTCTTTCCACTTTTCTGTGGAAAGACTTATTGTATTTGTTCTGATTATTATTAAGTCTTTTCACTTTTTTGTGAAAAGACTTATTGTATTTGTTCTGATTATTATTATTATTATTATTATTATTATTATTATTTTTTTTTTTTTTTTCTTCCGCCAAATTTTGTTCTTGCGCAAAATGTTTGTTTCGCAATATGTCGCTTAAATATTTCCCATATGTTATCGTATAGTTTATGCGCTTTTAAATTTCACCCTGCTAAGCCGATCCATTTTCTATGTAAGAGTTATCTCCCTTTTCACTGTTTACCCTCTGTGTGCATCTCCTTCGTAACAAAAAAAGATAGCGACAAAATTCTTTTTACAAATTGTTCGTTACATCCTCAGGAATTTTTGGCTAATTTGGATCGAAGCGATTCGATGAAATTTTATAGGAGTTATCTACCTTTACAAAATAAATTTGTCGGTATGTTCATTTACCTCATAAACAGTTAACCGTATAACCCTGGAATGTTTTTATTTGAGTCCCCTGGGTCCTAACTTAGAAAATGAGGTCAAGGTCAAAGGTCAAGGTCAAGTTCTTAATTGTGACTTTTGCTTGTTTTTGCATTTTCTCCGACACTTTGAAAGATACATACTAAAGAACAAGTGCAAAATGTCAGCTTTATTGTAATGAAGATATGCTACATTTAGTCTTATACAATTAAATGGCATCTTATAGGAGTTGTTGCCCCTCAAATGTCTTGATATGAGGTTATTTGATTATGACTTCAACTAAGTTCATTATAAAGGCATTTGACCTTGTACAAAAGATTAGGTGACAAATGACCTTGAAAAATGACTACCGGAAGTGACCTTGAGAAAACCGGAAGTAGCTTTTTTTGCAATTTTTTCATCTAAAAGTACTCAGAATCCATATATTTTGTCATATAGATACATACACTGATAACTGAAGGCTAAACATGACTTGCAACAAACCGGAAGTGGCCAATTATCCCCCCTTCTACATACAAAAGTATATAGAAACTATATATTTTTGGAATCAGTGTGAAAGAAGCTATCATATGAGACCGTAAGTAACATATTATCTCCTTTATATCACTCAAAAATATAATTAAATCATTATTTTTCGCATCAGTATGAAGAAATTATCTTCTTATCAAAATTATTTTGGTGTGGAAAGACTTTCAATTGTTCTCTGAACAATTGGTTTTTAATTATTATTATTTTTTTTTTTCTTCCGCCAAATTTTGTTCTTGCGATAAATGTTTGTTTCGCAATATGTCGCTTAGATATTTCTCATATGGTATCGTATAGTTTATGCGCTTTTAAATTTCACCCTGCTAAGGCGCACCATTTTCTTTGTAAGAGTTATCTCCCTATTCACTGTTTATCATGTGTGTGCATCTCCTTCGTAACAAAAAAAGAAAGCGACAAAATTCCTTTTACAAATTGTTCGTTACATCCTCAGGAATTTTTGGCTAATTTGGATCGAAGCGATTCGATGAAATTTTATAGGAGTTATCTACCTTTACCAAATAAATTTGTCGGTATGTTTTTTTAACTCATAAACCGTTAACCGTATAACCCAGGAAAGTTTTTATTTGAGGTCCCTGGGTCCTAACTTAGAAATATAGGTCAAGGTCAAAGGTCAAGGTCGTATTTTAGATTTTCATATGTCTTTGATTTCCCTATAATTCTTGAATGGTTATAGATACAGAAAATTTAAGCAGTGAAAAATGTTAAGTACTTCAAGGGGCAACTTTTTTACATTATGACTAT
>NW_027269082.1:7500-10000 GCF_963676685.1 Mytilus edulis
TATTTATTAAGTCTTTCCACTTTTCTGTGGAAAGACTTATTGTATTTGTTCTGATTATTATTATTATTATTTTTTTTTTTCTTCCGCCAAATTTTGTTCTTGCGATAAATGTTTGTTTCGCAATATGTCGCTTAGATATTTCTCATATGGTATCGTATAGTTTATGCGCTTTTAAATTTCACCCTGCTAAGGCGCACCATTTTCTTTGTAAGAGTTATCTCCCTATTCACTGTTTATCATGTGTGTGCATCTCCTTCGTAACAAAAAAAGAAAGCGACAAAATTCCTTTTACAAATTGTTCGTTACATCCTCAGGAATTTTTGGCTAATTTGGATCGAAGCGATTCGATGAAATTTTATAGGAGTTATCTACCTTTACCAAATAAATTTGTCGGTATGTTTTTTTAACTCATAAACCGTTAACCGTATAACCCAGGAAAGTTTTTATTTGAGGTCCCTGGGTCCTAACTTAGAAATATAGGTCAAGGTCAAAGGTCAAGGTCGTATTTTAGATTTTCATATGTCTTTGATTTCCCTATAATTCTTGAATGGTTATAGATACAGAAAATTTAAGCAGTGAAAAATGTTAAGTACTTCAAGGGGCAACTTTTTTACATTATGACTATATTGATTTTACCATCATGTAAGGGACATAACTCCCATCGATGGTTTTTAAAAAGCCATATTTAGGCAAAACTCTTAAACAAAGGTCCTTGACCCATAGGGTCTTTTGCAATGACCTTGTGGAGCAATGACCTTGACGAAGGTCACAAGGTCAAAGGTCAAGGTCATCATATTATGTGGTTTTGGCACTATTTCAACAGTTTTATGTGTGTTTGAATTTCAACCAACCAACCAACCAACCAACCAATCAACCAACCAACCAACCAACCAACCAACCAACCAACCAACCAACCAACCAACCAACCAATCAATCAATCAATCAATCAATCAATCAATCAATCAATCAATGTTTCCGTTTCATGTGTTTGATACGGGATTCAAGGTCTCTTTTTTTTCCGCTTGTTTTAATTGAGCCTATCAAACGTGTTTAACCAACATGTTTAACAAATATGTTTAACTAACGTGTTTAACCAACGTGTTTAACCAACCAATCAATCAATCAATGCATGTTTCCGTTTTATGTGTTAAATACGGAATCCAAGATGTTTTTTTTTTTTCGCTCGTTTAAATTGAGCCTATCTAACGTGTTTAACCAGCCAACGTGTTTAACCAACATGTTTAACCAACCAACCAACCACCCAACCAATCAATCAATCAATCAATGCATGTTTCCGTTTCATGTGCTAAATACGGGATCCAAGATGGTTTTTTTCGCTCGTTTAAATTGAGCCTATCTAACGTGTTAACCAGCCAACGTGTTTAACCAACGTGTTTAACCAACATGTTTAACCAACCAACCACCCAACCAACCAATCAATCAATCAATCAATCAATCAATCAATGCATGTTTCCGTTTCATGTGTTAAATACGGGATCCAAGATGGTTTTTTTTTTCGCTTGTTTAAATTGAGCCTATCCAACGTGTTTAACCAGCCAACGTGTTTAACCAATATGTTTAACCAAGGTGTTTAACCAACGTTTTTTACCAACATGTTTAACCAACGTGTTTAACCAACGTGTTTAACCAACCAACCAATCAATCAATCAATCAATCAATGCATGTTTCCGTTTCATGTGTTAAATACGGGATCCAATTTTGAGCCTATCCAATGTGTTTAACCAACGTGTTTAACCAACGTGTTTAACCAACCAACCAACCAACTAACCAATCAATCAATCAATGCATGTTTCCGTTTCATGTGTTAAATACGGGATCCGAGATGTTTTTTTTTCGTTTGTTAAAATTGAGCCTATCAAACGTGTTTAACCAGCCAACGTGTTTAAACTACGTGTTTAACCGACATTTTTAACCAACGTGTTTAACCAACCAACCAACCAACCAACCAATAAATAAATCAATGCATGTTTCCGTTTCATGTGTTAAATACGGGATCCAAGATGGTTTTTTTTTTCGCTTGTTTAAATTGAGCCTATCAAACGTGTTTAACCAGCCAACGTGTTTAACCAACGTGTTAAACCAACATGTTTAACCAACGTGTTTAACCAACCAACCAACCAATCAATCACTTAATGTATGTTTCCGTGTCATGCGTTTAATACGGGATGCAAGGTCTCTTGAGGTCTTTTTCCCCTTTTTCTAAGTGACCCTATCAAACGTGTTTAATCAACCAACCAACCAACCAACCAATCAATCAACCAACTAATCAATCAATCAATATGTATGACTGTTTATTTATGACAGTTTATTGAAGGAACAAACTCTCAATTATTCAAGAAATTTTTTATTTTATTATTGTTCTTACGTCTCTTCTGAAAAAAAATCCACATATTCTCTGAAACTACAAGTCCAATCGACCTGAAAATTTGCAGTCAGCAGGGCATACATGTACTGAAGGTTCATAAAAAAACTTTTTGCA
>NW_027269082.1:12500-15000 GCF_963676685.1 Mytilus edulis
ACGTGTTTAACCAGCCAACGTGTTTAAACTACGTGTTTAACCGACATTTTTAACCAACGTGTTTAACCAACCAACCAACCAACCAACCAATAAATAAATCAATGCATGTTTCCGTTTCATGTGTTAAATACGGGATCCAAGATGGTTTTTTTTTTCGCTTGTTTAAATTGAGCCTATCAAACGTGTTTAACCAGCCAACGTGTTTAACCAACGTGTTAAACCAACATGTTTAACCAACGTGTTTAACCAACCAACCAACCAATCAATCACTTAATGTATGTTTCCGTGTCATGCGTTTAATACGGGATGCAAGGTCTCTTGAGGTCTTTTTCCCCTTTTTCTAAGTGACCCTATCAAACGTGTTTAATCAACCAACCAACCAACCAACCAATCAATCAACCAACTAATCAATCAATCAATATGTATGACTGTTTATTTATGACAGTTTATTGAAGGAACAAACTCTCAATTATTCAAGAAATTTTTTATTTTATTATTGTTCTTACGTCTCTTCTGAAAAAAAATCCACATATTCTCTGAAACTACAAGTCCAATCGACCTGAAAATTTGCAGTCAGCAGGGCATACATGTACTGAAGGTTCATAAAAAAACTTTTTGCAGATATCTCTCAAGACTTTTCCTAGAAAAAAGAAATGGCAATGCAGTAAAAATCGCTTGCTAGGTCCGTCAATCTCAGTAAAAACCTACAATAAAATGTCCGCTCCGAGATTGAAATACTAATCTGTGTTACAAACAGGTGCTGAAAAATGGACATTATCAAAAAATAATCATTAAATGTGTTTTAAAGTTACAACGGATCGATTAAATCCAAAACATGCACTGCTGGTGAACTGTGATCAAAATGTCAATTTCCTCCTACAATGACAAAAGAAATTACATTGTGTACATTCCATCTCTAGACATGTTGTCTGTTCAAGGTCCCGACCTAAAAAGAAATTAAAAGACTAAGTTTTTCTTAATATAAACCCGCGTCACGTGATGTCTCCTCAATCTTGCGCGCGCGCTGTATCTAAAATAAAAGAAAAACTTTCCAAACTAAACATGAAACTTCTCCGGTAACATAATAATATAGACCCTTTACAAAAACAAACAAACAAACAAATAAACAAATACCCCCCCCCCCCCCCCCCTTTTCCAAATCAATCAATAAAAAAAAAATCAATTATCCATTCATCAGAGGGGAAAGACTGCCTAACAATTGTTTTCAAAACAATTGCTTTATATTTATTAAGTCTTTCCACTTTTCTGTGGAAAGACTTATTGTATTTGTTCTGATTATTATTATTATTATTTTTTTTTTTCTTCCGCCAAATTTTGTTCTTGCGATAAATGTTTGTTTCGCAATATGTCGCTTAGATATTTCTCATATGGTATCGTATAGTTTATGCGCTTTTAAATTTCACCCTGCTAAGGCGCACCATTTTCTTTGTAAGAGTTATCTCCCTATTCACTGTTTATCATGTGTGTGCATCTCCTTCGTAACAAAAAAAGAAAGCGACAAAATTCCTTTTACAAATTGTTCGTTACATCCTCAGGAATTTTTGGCTAATTTGGATCGAAGCGATTCGATGAAATTTTATAGGAGTTATCTACCTTTACCAAATAAATTTGTCGGTATGTTTTTTTAACTCATAAACCGTTAACCGTATAACCCAGGAAAGTTTTTATTTGAGGTCCCTGGGTCCTAACTTAGAAATATAGGTCAAGGTCAAAGGTCAAGGTCGTATTTTAGATTTTCATATGTCTTTGATTTCCCTATAATTCTTGAATGGTTATAGATACAGAAAATTTAAGCAGTGAAAAATGTTAAGTACTTCAAGGGGCAACTTTTTTACATTATGACTATATTGATTTTACCATCATGTAAGGGACATAACTCCCATCGATGGTTTTTAAAAAGCCATATTTAGGCAAAACTCTTAAACAAAGGTCCTTGACCCATAGGGTCTTTTGCAATGACCTTGTGGAGCAATGACCTTGACGAAGGTCACAAGGTCAAAGGTCAAGGTCATCATATTATGTGGTTTTGGCACTATTTCAACAGTTTTATGTGTGTTTGAATTTCAACCAACCAACCAACCAACCAACCAATCAACCAACCAACCAACCAACCAACCAACCAACCAACCAACCAACCAACCAACCAACCAATCAATCAATCAATCAATCAATCAATCAATCAATCAATCAATGTTTCCGTTTCATGTGTTTGATACGGGATTCAAGGTCTCTTTTTTTTCCGCTTGTTTTAATTGAGCCTATCAAACGTGTTTAACCAACATGTTTAACAAATATGTTTAACTAACGTGTTTAACCAACGTGTTTAACCAACCAATCAATCAATCAATGCATGTTTCCGTTTTATGTGTTAAATACGGAATCCAAGATGTTTTTTTTTTTTCGCTCGTTTAAATTGAGCCTATCTAACGTGTTTAACCAGCCAACGTGTTTAACCAACATGTTTAACCAACCAACCAAC
>NW_027269083.1:0-18729 GCF_963676685.1 Mytilus edulis
TTTTCCATCTTTCACTGTCCCCTGATCCCATATAACACATTTATTATTTCTTTCCCTGTGGCTCTTTCTAATACTGTTTGCTGATATTTTTTCAAAAATCCCTCCATTTTAACTTACAAGTGTAGGAATACATAAGACAGACAAAATGACCTTTTCTGTGCCCTTTTTTTAAACTTTAAATTGAAAAACAAACTTTTTTAAATTTCATAAATTTAAATTTCACTTTAATTTAAAAAGTTTAATTCAAATTTTAAAAATAATTACATCATTGCTTTCCTTATTGAATTTTGAAGCCTGTAGCCAAATTTCATCCATGAAACTTCAAAAATGAGCTTACAATTGCAGATTGAAGTGTTCAAAACATGCTCTCTGACAGGAACGGGGACCCAATTATTTGCCCCATTGGAACGCATTGAAAATCATAGTAAATACATAGGGTCCTGTTCAATAAATAATTTTGATAGCCACCTTGGGACTTCTGGTTCATGTTAGGCATTCACTTTGAAGTGTCTAAGTACAATCTCAGTGCCTCATGACCGGCATTCCGTTGCAAAATTTTGTTTTTATTGACAACAGGGTCAGTCTGTCTACTTCCGGGAAAGAATAAAGGCTAGAATTTAGGCAATTTACTCTATGTACTGACGCCAGATTAAATTTAAATCAATCAAAATTTTTACAGAAATTCAAACTAGAAAGCCTACCCTTTCAAATAAATCTACATTCAGTTACAGAACTAGTGAAATAATAACACTACACAATTTATAACAAAAGTTATATATTTTTTTTAAGAACTACATTCGTGGGTACCGGACTGGTTGCCCTAACTGGGATCCTATTCCTGTCAGACTTTATTTTTTCCCCCAGACTTAAAACTGCACATTTAAAATAAAGATATACATCTCAGTAGTTATTATGCAAAGTTTCAAAAAATTTATTAAACAGTTACAGAATTATAGATCCTTATCTAAAACATCTCAAATACCAGAAAATTGATCGGAGAAAATCTTAAATTTATGAAGGAAATATGCTAAAAATCATCAAAACTTTTTTATTTCAAGAGATATTTACATTCTGTAAATTGCATAAGATAGATAAATTCATTCTTTGTATGGAAATCTAGTTGAAACCAAAATTTGTTTAAAAATAAATTAAAAATATTATTTTTTTCAATTAAAATAAAAAAATCTTCCGTTTTAAAGAATTACATATGCAAAACAAGCATACCCCATAACAAGGGTATAAAATATGAGACAAAGTCTTCAAATAGTCTGCTAAGTTCATTTAAAATACAATATAAGAGGCTAGATGCAGAGAAGTTCTCACTTGTAGCTAAAACCAGTCAAACAGCACCTCCTATAGTTTAACAGATGTGGAGGGCAATCCTTGATCTTCCTGACCGCTTAATGCTACTGTGCGTTGTTGTACTTTTAACTGGTCTGAATGTCCCACTAGTTCATATGTGTTTTCTCATGGACACTGAAACTGTTGGTGGCTGAGATCCATGTACTTTAGTCCAAGTTCACCAACCTGAATATAGATAACAAAGACAAGTTATTAATGCAGGAACTTTTAAAAATGAAACTTAGGAAAGAAGCATTAATGAAAATGAAATTCAAACAGTGAAACTATTAAAAGAGCACTAAGTGTTTCCTTAACCAGAAGCTGATGTTCAAAAGTTCTAAAACCAAGGAAGATATAGCCCCATTCATCTACTGCTGAAATAGATACAGATAAAATTAACGGTTCTTTTAAGGACCATCAAAATCTTTAAAAGGGAGTCTAAAATTGTTGTACACTTCAGTTTAAATTGCTTTAATAAGCTATATTATAGCCCTACCCCTTAAATATCTTCCAAAACATGTAAAATTAGAGAGTCCCTGGCAAGTGTTTCTGATTATACACAATAATATGTGGTTATGTGTGTGATGCGGCTCTAAAAAAATGTGAGCGGGATTCGCACACAACTTTCATAGCTGAACCGTGGCACTTAAATGATTTATTTAATAGCCACAATTTATCAAAAACTTATTAAAAGACCTAAAACTGAAACTATGGGATTTTTTTCTTTTTTCAGGTCCCAGAAATAAGATACTAGAAAGAAATAAGCCCATATTTTCCATCTTTCACTGTCCCCTGATCCCATATAACACATTTATTATTTCTTTCCCTGTGGCTCTTTCTAATACTGTTTGCTGATATTTTTTCAAAAATCCCTCCATTTTAACTTACAAGTGTAGGAATACATAAGACAGACAAAATGACCTTTTCTGTGCCCTTTTTTTAAACTTTAAATTGAAAAACAAACTTTTTTAAATTTCATAAATTTAAATTTCACTTTAATTTAAAAAGTTTAATTCAAATTTTAAAAATAATTACATCATTGCTTTCCTTATTGAATTTTGAAGCCTGTAGCCAAATTTCATCCATGAAACTTCAAAAATGAGCTTACAATTGCAGATTGAAGTGTTCAAAACATGCTCTCTGACAGGAACGGGGACCCAATTATTTGCCCCATTGGAACGCATTGAAAATCATAGTAAATACATAGGGTCCTGTTCAATAAATAATTTTGATAGCCACCTTGGGACTTCTGGTTCATGTTAGGCATTCACTTTGAAGTGTCTAAGTACAATCTCAGTGCCTCATGACCGGCATTCCGTTGCAAAATTTTGTTTTTATTGACAACAGGGTCAGTCTGTCTACTTCCGGGAAAGAATAAAGGCTAGAATTTAGGCAATTTACTCTATGTACTGACGCCAGATTAAATTTAAATCAATCAAAATTTTTACAGAAATTCAAACTAGAAAGCCTACCCTTTCAAATAAATCTACATTCAGTTACAGAACTAGTGAAATAATAACACTACACAATTTATAACAAAAGTTATATATTTTTTTTAAGAACTACATTCGTGGGTACCGGACTGGTTGCCCTAACTGGGATCCTATTCCTGTCAGACTTTATTTTTTCCCCCAGACTTAAAACTGCACATTTAAAATAAAGATATACATCTCAGTAGTTATTATGCAAAGTTTCAAAAAAATTTATTAAACAGTTACAGAATTATAGATCCTTATCTAAAACATCTCAAATACCAGAAAATTGATCGGAGAAAATCTTAAATTTATGAAGGAAATATGCTAAAAATCATCAAAACTTTTTTATTTCAAGAGATATTTACATTCTGTAAATTGCATAAGATAGATAAATTCATTCTTTGTATGGAAATCTAGTTGAAACCAAAATTTGTTTAAAAATAAATTAAAAATATTATTTTTTTCAATTAAAATAAAAAAATCTTCCGTTTTAAAGAATTACATATGCAAAACAAGCATACCCCATAACAAGGGTATAAAATATCAGACAAAGTCTTCAAATAGTCTGCTAAGTTCATTTAAAATACAATATAAGAGGCTAGATGCAGAGAAGTTCTCACTTGTAGCTAAAACCAGTCAAACAGCACCTCCTATAGTTTAACAGATGTGGAGGGCAATCCTTGATCTTCCTGACCGCTTAATGCTACTGTGCGTTGTTGTACTTTTAACTGGTCTGAATGTCCCACTAGTTCATATGTGTTTTCTCATGGACACTGAAACTGTTGGTGGCTGAGATCCATGTACTTTAGTCCAAGTTCACCAACCTGAATATAGATAACAAAGACAAGTTATTAATGCAGGAACTTTTAAAAATGAAACTTAGGAAAGAAGCATTAATGAAAATGAAATTCAAACAGTGAAACTATTAAAAGAGCACTAAGTGTTTCCTTAACCAGAAGCTGATGTTCAAAAGTTCTAAAACCAAGGAAGATATAGCCCCATTCATCTACTGCTGAAATAGATACAGATAAAAATATAAAGCAATTGTTTTGAAAACAATTGTTAGGCAGTCTTTCCCCTCTGATGAATGGATAATTGATTTTTTTTTTATTGATTGATTTGGAAAGGGGGGGGGGGGGGGGGGGTATTTGTTTATTTGTTTGTTTGTTTGCTTTGGTATGGGGTCTATATTATTATGTTACCGGAGAAGTTTCATGTTTAGTTTGGAAAGTTTTTCTTTTATTTTAGATACAGCGCGCGCGCAAGATTGAGGAGACATCACGTGACGCGAGTTTATATTAAGAAAAACTTAGTCTTTTAATTTCTTTTTAGGTCGGGACCTTGAACAGACAACAAGTCTAGAGATGGAATGTACACAATGTAATTTCTTTTGTCATTGTAGGAAATTGACATTTTAATCACAGTTCATCAGCAGTGCATGTTTTGGATTTAATCGATCCGGTGTAACTTTAAAACACATTTAATGATTATTTTTTGATAATGTCCATTTTTCAGCACCTGTTTGTAACACAGATTAGTATTTCAATCTCGGAGCGGACATTTTATTGTAGGTTTTTACTGAGATTGACGGACCTAGCAAGCGATTTTTACGGCATTGCCATTTTTTTCTTTCTAGGAAAAGTCTTGAGAGATATCTGCAAAAAGTTTTTTTATGAACCTTCAGTACATGTATGCCCTGCTGACTGCAAATTTTCAGGTCGATTGGACTTGTAGTTTCAGAGAATATGTGGATTTTTTTTCAGAAGAGACGTAAGAACAATAATAAAATAAAAATTTTCTTGAATAATTGAGAGTTTGTTCCTTCAATAAACTGTCATAAATAAACAGTCATACATATTGATTGATTGATTAGTTGGTTGATTGATTGATTGATTGGTTGGTTGGTTTGTTGGTTGGTTGGTTGGTTGGTTTGTTGGTTGGTTGATTAAACACGTTTGATAGGGTCACTTAGAACAAGGGAAAAAAACCTCAAGAGACCTTGCATCCCGTATTAAACGCATGACACGGAAACATACATTAAGTGATTGATTGGTTGATTGGTTGGTTGGTTGGTTAAACACGTTGGTTAAACATGTTGGTTTAACACGTTGGCTGGTTAAACACGTTTGATAGGCTCAATTTAAACAAGCGAAAAAAAAAACATCTTGGATCCCGTATTTAACACATGAAACGGAAACATGCATTGATTTATTTATTGGTTGGTTGGTTAAACACGTTGGTTAAACATGTTGGTTAAACATGTTGGTTAAACACGTAGTTTAAACACGTTGGCTGGTTAAACACGTTTGATAGGCTCAATTTTAACAAACGAAAAAAAACCCATCTCGGATCCCGTATTTAACACATGAAACGGAAACATGCATTGATTGATTGATTGGTTGGTTGGTTGGTTGGTTGGTTGGTTAAACACGTTGGTTAAACATGTTGGTTTAACACGTTGGTTAAACATGTTGGTTTAACACGTTGGTTAAACACGTTGGCTGGTTAAACACGTTTGATAGGCTCAATTTAAACAAGCGAAAAAAAAACATCTTGGATCCCGTATTTAACACATGAAACGGAAACATGCATTGATTTATTTATTGGTTGGTTGGTTGGTTGGTTAAACACGTTGGTTAAACATGTCGGTTAAACACGTAGTTTAAACACGTTGGCTGGTTAAACACGTTTGATAGGCTCAATTTTAACAAGCGAAAAAAAACCATCTCGGATCCCGTATTTAACACATGAAACGAAAACATGCATTGATTGATTGATTGGTTGGTTGGTTGGTTAAACACCTTGGTTAAACACATTGGTTAAACACTTTGGTTAAACATATTGGTTAAACACGTTGGCTGGTTAAACACGTTGGATAGGCTCAATTTAAACAAGCGAAAAAAAAACATCTTGGATCCCGTATTTAACACATGAAACGGAAACATGCATTGATTGATTGATTGATTGGTTGGGTGGTTGGTTGGTTAAACATGTTGGTTAAACACGTTGGTTAAACACGTTGGCTGGTTAAACACGTTAGATAGGCTCAATTTAAACAAGCGAAAAAAAACATCTTGGATCCCGTATTTAACACATGAAACGCAAACATGCATTGATTGATTGAATGGTTGGTTGGTTGGTAAGTTGGTTAAACACGTTGGTTAAACATGTTGGTTAAACACGTTGGCTGGTTAACACGTTAGATAGGCTCAATTTAAACGAGCGAAAAAAAACCATCTTGGATCCCGTATTTAACACATGAAACGGAAACATGCATTGATTGATTGATTGGTTGGTTGGTTGGTTGGTTGGTTGGTTGGTTGGTAAGTTGGTTAAACACGTTGGTTAAACATGTTGGTTAAACACGTTGGTTAAACACGTTTTGGCTGGTTAACACGTTAGATAGGCTCAATTTAAACGAGCGAAAAAAACCATCTTGGATCCCGTATTTAACACATGAAACGGAAACATGCATTGATTGATTGATTGATTGATTGATTGGTTGGGTGGTTGGTTGGTTGGTTGGTTGGTTGGTTAAACATGTTGGTTAAACACGTTGGCTGGTTAAACACGTTAGATAGGCTCAATTTAAACGAGCGAGAAAAAAAAACATCTTGGATCCCGTATTTAACACATGAAACGGAAACATGCATTGATTGATTGATTGGTTGGTTGGTTGGTTGGTTGGTTGGTTAAACACGTTAGTTAAACATATTTGTTAAACATGTTGGTGAAACATATTGGTTAAACACGTTGGCTGGTTAAACACGTTGGATAGGCTCAATTTAAACAAGCGGAAAAAAAACCATCTTGGATCCCGTATTTAACACATGAAACGGAAACATGCATTGATTGATTGATTGATTGATTGGTTGGGTGGTTGGTTGGTTAAACATGTTGGTTAAACATGTTGGTTAAACACGTTGGCTGGTTAAACACGTTCGATAGGCTCAATTTAAACGAGCGAGAAAAAAAACATCTTGGATCCCGTATTTAACACATGAAACGGAAACATGCATTGATTGATTGATTGGTTGGTTGGTTGGTTAAACACGTTAGTTAAACATATTTGTTAAACATGTTGGTTAAACACGTTTGATAGGCTCAATTAAAACAAGCGAAAAAAAAGAGACCTTGAATCCCGTATCAAACACATGAAACGGAAACATTGATTTATTGATTGATTGGTTGGTTGGTTGGTTGATTGGTTGGTTGATTGGTTGGTTGGTTGGTTGGTTGGTTGGTTGGTTGGTTGAAATTCAAACACACATAAAACTGTTTAAATAGTGCCAAAACCACATAATTTGATGACCTTGACCTTTGACCTTGTGACCTTCGTCAAGGTCATTGCTCCACAAGGTCATTGCAAAAGACCCTATGGGTCAAGGACCTTTGTTTAAGAGTTTTGCCTAAATATGGCTTTTTAAAAACCATCGATGGGAGTTATGTCCCTTACATGATGGTAAAATCAATATAGTCATAATGTAAAAAAGTTGCCCCTTGAAGTACTTAACATTTTTCACTGCTTAAATTTTCTGTATCTATAACCATTCAAGAATTATAGGGAAATCAAAGACATATGAAAATCTAAAATATGACCTTGACCTTTGACCTTGACCTAATTTTCTAAGTTAGGAATCAGGGGACTCAAATAAAAACATTCCAGGGTTATACGGTTAACGGTTTATGAGTTAAAAAAACATACCGACAAATTTATTCCGTAAAGATAGATAACTCCTATAAAATTTCATCGAATCGCTTCGATCCAAATTAGCCAAAATTTTCTGAGGATGTAACGAACAATTTGTAAAAAGAATTTTGTCGCTATCTTTTTTTGTTACGAAGGAGATACGCTCTGATGATAAACAGTGAATAGGGAGATAACTCTTACAAAGAAAATGGTTCGGCTTAGCAGGGTGAAATTTAAAAGCGCATAAACTATACGATACAATATGAGAAATATCTAAGCGACACATTGCGAAACAAACATTTATCGCAAGAACAAAAGTTGGCGGAAAAAAAAAAAAAATAATAATAATAATAATAATAATCAGAACAAATACAATAAGTCTTTCCACAGAAAAGTGGAAAGACTTAATTAACGGTTCTTTTAAGGACCATCAAAATCTTTAAAAGGGAGTCTAAAATTGTTGTACACTTCAGTTTAAATTGCTTTAATAAGCTATATTATAGCCCTACCCCTTAAATATCTTCCAAAACATGTAAAATTAGAGAGTCCCTGGCAAGTGTTTCTGATTATACACAATAATATGTGGTTATGTGTGTGATGCGGCTCTAAAAAAATGTGAGCGGGATTCGCACACAACTTTCATAGCTGAACCGTGGCACTTAAATGATTTATTTAATAGCCACAATTTATCAAAAACTTATTAAAAGACCTAAAACTGAAACTATGGGATTTTTTTCTTTTTTCAGGTCCCAGAAATAAGATACTAGAAAGAAATAAGCCCATATTTTCCATCTTTCACTGTCCCCTGATCCCATATAACACATTTATTATTTCTTTCCCTGTGGCTCTTTCTAATACTGTTTGCTGATATTTTTTCAAAAATCCCTCCATTTTAACTTACAAGTGTAGGAATACATAAGACAGACAAAATGACCTTTTCTGTGCCCTTTTTTTAAACTTTAAATTGAAAAACAAACTTTTTTAAATTTCATAAATTTAAATTTCACTTTAATTTAAAAAGTTTAATTCAAATTTTAAAAATAATTACATCATTGCTTTCCTTATTGAATTTTGAAGCCTGTAGCCAAATTTCATCCATGAAACTTCAAAAATGAGCTTACAATTGCAGATTGAAGTGTTCAAAACATGCTCTCTGACAGGAACGGGGACCCAATTATTTGCCCCATTGGAACGCATTGAAAATCATAGTAAATACATAGGGTCCTGTTCAATAAATAATTTTGATAGCCACCTTGGGACTTCTGGTTCATGTTAGGCATTCACTTTGAAGTGTCTAAGTACAATCTCAGTGCCTCATGACCGGCATTCCGTTGCAAAATTTTGTTTTTATTGACAACAGGGTCAGTCTGTCTACTTCCGGGAAAGAATAAAGGCTAGAATTTAGGCAATTTACTCTATGTACTGACGCCAGATTAAATTTAAATCAATCAAAATTTTTACAGAAATTCAAACTAGAAAGCCTACCCTTTCAAATAAATCTACATTCAGTTACAGAACTAGTGAAATAATAACACTACACAATTTATAACAAAAGTTATATATTTTTTTTAAGAACTACATTCGTGGGTACCGGACTGGTTGCCCTAACTGGGATCCTATTCCTGTCAGACTTTATTTTTTCCCCCAGACTTAAAACTGCACATTTAAAATAAAGATATACATCTCAGTAGTTATTATGCAAAGTTTCAAAAAAATTTATTAAACAGTTACAGAATTATAGATCCTTATCTAAAACATCTCAAATACCAGAAAATTGATCGGAGAAAATCTTAAATTTATGAAGGAAATATGCTAAAAATCATCAAAACTTTTTTATTTCAAGAGATATTTACATTCTGTAAATTGCATAAGATAGATAAATTCATTCTTTGTATGGAAATCTAGTTGAAACCAAAATTTGTTTAAAAAATAAATTAAAAATATTATTTTTTTCAATTAAAATAAAAAAATCTTCCGTTTTAAAGAATTACATATGCAAAACAAGCATACCCCATAACAAGGGTATAAAATATGAGACAAAGTCTTCAAATAGTCTGCTAAGTTCATTTAAAATACAATATAAGAGGCTAGATGCAGAGAAGTTCTCACTTGTAGCTAAAACCAGTCAAACAGCACCTCCTATAGTTTAACAGATGTGGAGGGCAATCCTTGATCTTCCTGACCGCTTAATGCTACTGTGCGTTGTTGTACTTTTAACTGGTCTGAATGTCCCACTAGTTCATATGTGTTTTCTCATGGACACTGAAACTGTTGGTGGCTGAGATCCATGTACTTTAGTCCAAGTTCACCAACCTGAATATAGATAACAAAGACAAGTTATTAATGCAGGAACTTTTAAAAATGAAACTTAGGAAAGAAGCATTAATGAAAATGAAATTCAAACAGTGAAACTATTAAAAGAGCACTAAGTGTTTCCTTAACCAGAAGCTGATGTTCAAAAGTTCTAAAACCAAGGAAGATATAGCCCCATTCATCTACTGCTGAAATAGATACAGATAAAATTAACGGTTCTTTTAAGGACCATCAAAATCTTTAAAAGGGAGTCTAAAATTGTTGTACACTTCAGTTTAAATTGCTTTAATAAGCTATATTATAGCCCTACCCCTTAAATATCTTCCAAAACATGTAAAATTAGAGAGTCCCTGGCAAGTGTTTCTGATTATACACAATAATATGTGGTTATGTGTGTGATGCGGCTCTAAAAAAATGTGAGCGGGATTCGCACACAACTTTCATAGCTGAACCGTGGCACTTAAATGATTTATTTAATAGCCACAATTTATCAAAAACTTATTAAAAGACCTAAAACTGAAACTATGGGATTTTTTTCTTTTTTCAGGTCCCAGAAATAAGATACTAGAAAGAAATAAGCCCATATTTTCCATCTTTCACTGTCCCCTGATCCCATATAACACATTTATTATTTCTTTCCCTGTGGCTCTTTCTAATACTGTTTGCTGATATTTTTTCAAAAATCCCTCCATTTTAACTTACAAGTGTAGGAATACATAAGACAGACAAAATGACCTTTTCTGTGCCCTTTTTTTAAACTTTAAATTGAAAAACAAACTTTTTTAAATTTCATAAATTTAAATTTCACTTTAATTTAAAAAGTTTAATTCAAATTTTAAAAATAATTACATCATTGCTTTCCTTATTGAATTTTGAAGCCTGTAGCCAAATTTCATCCATGAAACTTCAAAAATGAGCTTACAATTGCAGATTGAAGTGTTCAAAACATGCTCTCTGACAGACTTTATTTTTTCCCCCAGACTTAAAACTGCACATTTAAAATAAAGATATACATCTCAGTAGTTATTATGCAAAGTTTCAAAAAAATTTATTAAACAGTTACAGAATTATAGATCCTTATCTAAAACATCTCAAATACCAGAAAATTGATCGGAGAAAATCTTAAATTTATGAAGGAAATATGCTAAAAATCATCAAAACTTTTTTATTTCAAGAGATATTTACATTCTGTAAATTGCATAAGATAGATAAATTCATTCTTTGTATGGAAATCTAGTTGAAACCAAAATTTGTTTAAAAATAAATTAAAAATATTATTTTTTTCAATTAAAATAAAAAAATCTTCCGTTTTAAAGAATTACATATGCAAAACAAGCATACCCCATAACAAGGGTATAAAATATGAGACAAAGTCTTCAAATAGTCTGCTAAGTTCATTTAAAATACAATATAAGAGGCTAGATGCAGAGAAGTTCTCACTTGTAGCTAAAACCAGTCAAACAGCACCTCCTATAGTTTAACAGATGTGGAGGGCAATCCTTGATCTTCCTGACCGCTTAATGCTACTGTGCGTTGTTGTACTTTTAACTGGTCTGAATGTCCCACTAGTTCATATGTGTTTTCTCATGGACACTGAAACTGTTGGTGGCTGAGATCCATGTACTTTAGTCCAAGTTCACCAACCTGAATATAGATAACAAAGACAAGTTATTAATGCAGGAACTTTTAAAAATGAAACTTAGGAAAGAAGCATTAATGAAAATGAAATTCAAACAGTGAAACTATTAAAAGAGCACTAAGTGTTTCCTTAACCAGAAGCTGATGTTCAAAAGTTCTAAAACCAAGGAAGATATAGCCCCATTCATCTACTGCTGAAATAGATACAGATAAAATTAACGGTTCTTTTAAGGACCATCAAAATCTTTAAAAGGGAGTCTAAAATTGTTGTACACTTCAGTTTAAATTGCTTTAATAAGCTATATTATAGCCCTACCCCTTAAATATCTTCCAAAACATGTAAAATTAGAGAGTCCCTGGCAAGTGTTTCTGATTATACACAATAATATGTGGTTATGTGTGTGATGCGGCTCTAAAAAATGTGAGCGGGATTCGCACACAACTTTCATAGCTGAACCGTGGCACTTAAATGATTTATTTAATAGCCACAATTTATCAAAAACTTATTAAAAGACCTAAAACTGAAACTATGGGATTTTTTTCTTTTTTCAGGTCCCAGAAATAAGATACTAGAAAGAAATAAGCCCATATTTTCCATCTTTCACTGTCCCCTGATCCCATATAACACATTTATTATTTCTTTCCCTGTGGCTCTTTCTAATACTGTTTGCTGATATTTTTTCAAAAATCCCTCCATTTTAACTTACAAGTGTAGGAATACATAAGACAGACAAAATGACCTTTTCTGTGCCCTTTTTTTAAACTTTAAATTGAAAAACAAACTTTTTTAAATTTCATAAATTTAAATTTCACTTTAATTTAAAAAGTTTAATTCAAATTTTAAAAATAATTACATCATTGCTTTCCTTATTGAATTTTGAAGCCTGTAGCCAAATTTCATCCATGAAACTTCAAAAATGAGCTTACAATTGCAGATTGAAGTGTTCAAAACATGCTCTCTGACAGGAACGGGGGACCCAATTATTTGCCCCATTGGAACGCATTGAAAATCATAGTAAATACATAGGGTCCTGTTCAATAAATAATTTTGATAGCCACCTTGGGACTTCTGGTTCATGTTAGGCATTCACTTTGAAGTGTCTAAGTACAATCTCAGTGCCTCATGACCGGCATTCCGTTGCAAAATTTTGTTTTTATTGACAACAGGGTCAGTCTGTCTACTTCCGGGAAAGAATAAAGGCTAGAATTTAGGCAATTTACTCTATTGACTGACGCCAGATTAAATTTAAATCAATCAAAATTTTTACAGAAATTCAAACTAGAAAGCCTACCCTTTCAAATAAATCTACATTCAGTTACAGAACTAGTGAAATAATAACACTACACAATTTATAACAAAAGTTATATATTTTTTTAAGAACTACATTCGTGGGTACCGGACTGGTTGCCCTAACTGGGATCCTATTCCTGTCAGACTTTATTTTTTCCCCCAGACTTAAAACTGCACATTTAAAATAAAGATATACATCTCAGTAGTTATTATGCAAAGTTTCAAAAAAATTTATTAAACAGTTACAGAATTATAGATCCTTATCTAAAACATCTCAAATACCAGAAAATTGATCGGAGAAAATCTTAAATTTATGAAGGAAAATATGCTAAAAATCATCAAAACTTTTTTATTTCAAGAGATATTTACATTCTGTAAATTGCATAAGATAGATAAATTCATTCTTTGTATGGAAATCTAGTTGAAACCAAAATTTGTTTAAAAATAAATTAAAAATATTATTTTTTTCAATTAAAATAAAAAAATCTTCCGTTTTAAAGAATTACATATGCAAAACAAGCATACCCCATAACAAGGGTATAAAATATGAGACAAAGTCTTCAAATAGTCTGCTAAGTTCATTTAAAATACAATATAAGAGGCTAGATGCAGAGAAGTTCTCACTTGTAGCTAAAACCAGTCAAACAGCACCTCCTATAGTTTAACAGATGTGGAGGGCAATCCTTGATCTTCCTGACCGCTTAATGCTACTGTGCGTTGTTGTACTTTTAACTGGTCTGAATGTCCACTAGTTCATATGTGTTTTCTCATGGACACTGAAACTGTTGGTGGCTGAGATCCATGTACTTTAGTCCAAGTTCACCAACCTGAATATAGATAACAAAGACAAGTTATTAATGCAGGAACTTTTAAAAATGAAACTTAGGAAAGAAGCATTAATGAAAATGAAATTCAAACAGTGAAACTATTAAAAGAGCACTAAGTGTTTCCTTAACCAGAAGCTGATGTTCAAAAGTTCTAAAACCAAGAAGATATAGCCCCATTCATCTACTGCTGAAATAGATACAGATAAAATTAACGGTTCTTTTAAGGACCATCAAAATCTTTAAAAGGGAGTCTAAAATTGTTGTACACTTCAGTTTAAATTGCTTTAATAAGCTATATTATAGCCCTACCCCTTAAATATCTTCCAAAACATGTAAAAATTAGAGAGTCCCTGGCAAGTGTTTCTGATTATACACAATAATATGTGGTTATGTGTGTGATGCGGCTCTAAAAAAATGTGAGCGGGATTCGCACACAACTTTCATAGCTGAACCGTGGCACTTAAATGATTTATTTAATAGCCACAATTTATCAAAAACTTATTAAAAGACCTAAAACTGAAACTATGGGATTTTTTTCTTTTTTCAGGTCCCAGAAATAAGATACTAGAAAGAAATAAGCCCATATTTTCCATCTTTCACTGTCCCCTGATCCCATATAACACATTTATTATTTCTTTCCTGTGGCTCTTTCTAATACTGTTTGCTGATATTTTTTCAAAAATCCCCTCCATTTTAACTTACAAGTGTAGGAATACATAAGACAGACAAAATGACCTTTTCTGTGCCCCTTTTTTTAAACTTTAAATTGAAAAACAAACTTTTTTAAATTCATAAATTTAAATTTCACTTTAATTTAAAAAGTTTAATTCAAATTTTAAAAATAATTACATCATTGCTTTCCTTATTGAATTTTGAAGCCTGTAGCCAAATTTCATCCATGAAACTTCAAAATGAGCTTACAATTGCAGATTGAAGTGTTCAAAACATGCTCTCTGACAGGAACGGGGACCCAATTATTTGCCCCATTGGAACGCATTGAAAATCATAGTAAATACATAGGGTCCTGTTCAATAAATAATTTTGATAGCCACCTTGGGACTTCTGGTTCATGTTAGGCATTCACTTTGAAGTGTCTAAGTACAATCTCAGTGCCTCATGACCGGCATTCCGTTGCAAAATTTTGTTTTTATTGACAACAGGGTCAGTCTGTCTACTTCCGGGAAAGAATAAAGGCTAGAATTTAGGCAATTTACTCTATGTACTGACGCCAGATTAAATTTAAATCAATCAAAATTTTTACAGAAATTCAAACTAGAAAGCCTACCCTTTCAAATAAATCTACATTCAGTTACAGAACTAGTGAAATAATAACACTACACAATTTATAACAAAAGTTATATATTTTTTTTAAGAACTACATTCGTGGGTACCGGACTGGTTGCCCTAACTGGGATCCTATTCCTGTCAGACTTTAATTTTTTCCCCCAGACTTAAAACTGCACATTTAAAATAAGATATACATCTCAGTAGTTATTATGCAAAGTTTCAAAAAAATTTATTAAACAGTTACAGAATTATAGATCCTTATCTAAAACATCTCAAATACCAGAAAATTGATCGGGAGAAAATCTTAAATTTATGAAGGAAATATGCTAAAAATCATCAAAACTTTTTTATTTCAAGAGATATTTACATTCTGTAAATTGCATAAGATAGATAAATTCATTCTTTGTATGGAAATCTAGTTGAAACCAAAATTTGTTTAAAAATAAATTAAAAATATTATTTTTTTCAATTAAAATAAAAAAATCTTCCGTTTTAAAGAATACATATGCAAAACAAGCATACCCCATAACAAGGGTATAAAATATGAGACAAAGTCTTCAAATAGTCTGCTAAGTTCATTTAAAATACAATATAAGAGGCTAGATGCAGAGAGTTCTCACTTGTAGCTAAAACCAGTCAAACAGCACCTCCTATAGTTTAACAGATGTGGAGGGCAATCCTTGATCTTCCTGACCGCTTAATGCTACTGTGCGTTGTTGTACTTTTAACTGGTCTGAATGTCCCACTAGTTCATATGTGTTTTCTCATGGACACTGAAACTGTTGGTGGCTGAGATCCATGTACTTTAGTCCAAGTTCACCAACCTGAATATAGATAACAAAGACAAGTTATTAATGCAGGAACTTTTAAAAATGAAACTTAGGAAAGAAGCATTAATGAAAATGAAATTCAAACAGTGAACTATTAAAAGAGCACTAAGTGTTTCCTTAACCAGAAGCTGATGTTCAAAAGTTCTAAAACCAAGGAAGATATAGCCCCATTCATCTACTGCTGAAATAGATACAGATAAAATTAACGGTTCTTTTAAGGACCATTCAAAATCTTTAAAAGGGAGTCTAAAATTGTTGTACACTTCAGTTTAAATTGCTTTAATAAGCTATATTATAGCCCTACCCCTTAAATATCTTCCAAAACATGTAAAATTAGAGAGTCCCTGGCAAGTGTTTCTGATTATACACAATAATATGTGGTTATGTGTGTGATGCGGCTCTAAAAAAATGTGAGCGGGATTCGCACACAACTTTCATAGCTGAACCGTGGCACTGTAAATGATTTATTTAATAGCCACAATTTATCAAAAACTTATTAAAAGACCTAAAACTGAAACTATGGGATTTTTTCTTTTTTCAGGTCCCAGAAATAAGATACTAGAAAGAAATAAGCCCATATTTTCCATCTTTCACTGTCCCCTGATCCCATATAACACATTTATTATTTCTTTCCCTGTGGCTCTTTCTAATACTGTTTGCTGATATTTTTTCAAAAATCCCTCCATTTTAACTTACAAGTGTAGGAATACATAAGACAGACAAAATGACCTTTTCTGTGCCCTTTTTTTAAACTTTAAATTGAAAAACAAACTTTTTTAAATTTCATAAATTAAATTTCACTTTAATTTAAAAAGTTTAATTCAAATTTTAAAAATAATTACATCATTGCTTTCCTTATTGAATTTGAAGCCTGTAGGCCAAATTTCATCCATGAAACTTCAAAAATGAGCTTACAATTGCAGATTGAAGTGTTCAAAACATGCTCTCTGACAGGAACGGGGACCCAATTATTTGCCCCATTGGAACGCATTGAAAATCATAGTAAATACATAGGGTCCTGTTCAATAAATAATTTTGATAGCCACCTTGGGACTTCTGGTTCATGTTAGGGCATTCACTTTGAAGTGTCTAAGTACAATCTCAGTGCCTCATGACGCGCATCCGTTGCAAAATTTTGTTTTTATTGACAACAGGGTCAGTCTGTCTACTTCCGGGAAAGAATAAAGGCTAGAATTTAGGCAATTTACTCTATGTACTGACGCCAGATTAAATTTAAATCAATCAAAATTTTTACAGAAATTCAAACTAGAAAGCCTACCCTTTCAAATAAATCTACATTCAGTTACAGAACTAGTGAAATAATAACACTACACAATTTATAACAAAAGTTATATATTTTTTTAAGAACTACATTCGTGGGTACCGGACTGGTTGCCCTAACTGGGATCCTATTCCTGTCAGACTTTATTTTTTCCCCAGACTTAAAACTGCACATTTAAAATAAAGATAATACATCTCAGTAGTTATTATGCAAAGTTTCAAAAAAATTTATTAAACAGTTACAGAATTATAGATCCTTATCTAAAACATCTCAAATACCAGAAAATTGATCGGAGAAAATCTTAAATTTATGAAGGAAATATGCTAAAAATCATCAAAACTTTTTTATTCAAGAGATATTTACATTCTGTAAATTGCATAAGATAGATAAATTCATTCTTTGTATGGAAATCTAGTTGAAACCAAAATTTGTTTAAAAATAAATTAAAAAATATTATTTTTTTCAATTAAAATAAAAAAATCTTCCGTTTTAAAGAATTACATATGCAAAACAAGCATACCCCATAACAAGGGTATAAAATATGAGACAAAGTCTTCAAATAGTCTGCTAAGTTCATTTAAAATACAATTATAAGAGGCTAGATGCAGAGAAGTTCTCACTTGTAGCTAAAACCAGTCAAAACAGCACCTCCTATAGTTTAACAGATGTGGAGGGCAATCCTTGATCTTCCTGACCGCTTAATGCTACTGTGCGTTGTTGTACTTTTAACTGGTCTGAATGTCCCACTAGTTCATATGTGTTTTCTCATGGACACTGAAACTGTTGGTGGCTGAGATCCATGTACTTTAGTCCAAGTTCACCAACCTGAATATAGATAACAAAGACAAGTTATTAATGCAGGAACTTTTAAAAATGAAACTTAGGAAAGAAGCATTAATGAAAATGAAATTCAAACAGTGAAACTATTAAAAGAGCACTAAGTGTTTCCTTAACCAGAAGCTGATGTTCAAAAGTTCTAAAACCAAGGAAGATATAGCCCCATTCATCTACTGCTGAAATAGATACAGATAAAATTAACGGTTCTTTTAAGGACCATCAAAATCTTTAAAAGGGAGTCTAAAATTGTTGTACACTTCAGTTTAAATTGCTTTAATAAGCTATATTATAGCCCTACCCCTTAAATATCTTCCAAAACATGTAAAATTAGAGAGTCCCTGGCAAGTGTTTCTGATTATACACAATAATATGTGGTTATGTGTGTGATGCGGCTCTAAAAAAATGTGAGCGGGATTCGCACACAACTTTCATAGCTGAACCGTGGCACTTAAATGATTTATTTAATAGCCACAATTTATCAAAAACTTATTAAAAGACCTAAAACTGAAACTATGGGATTTTTTTCTTTTTTCAGGTCCCAGAAATAAGATACTAGAAAGGAAATAAGCCCATATTTTCCATCTTTCACTGTCCCCTGATCCCATATAACACATTTATTATTTCTTTCCGCTGTGGCTCTTTCTAATACTGTTTGCTGATATTTTTTCAAAATCCTCCATTTTAACTTACAAGTGTAGGAATACATAAGACAGACAAAATGACCTTTTCTGTGCCCTTTTTTTAAACTTTAAATTGAAAAACAAACTTTTTTAAATTTCATAAATTTAAATTTCACTTTAATTTAAAAAGTTTAATTCAAATTTTAAAAATAATTACATCATTGCTTTCCTTATTGAATTTTGAAGCCTGTAGCCAAATTTCATCCATGAAACTTCAAAATGAGCTTACAATTGCAGA
>NW_027269084.1:0-28612 GCF_963676685.1 Mytilus edulis
GCTTACAAACCAGTGTAACTAATCGAGATGTACTTTATTACAGTTCTCAATGTTGTCAGGAATAGGGGGATGAATTAAGAGTAAGTGTATATGAGGCTAACTAACTGAAAATGACAGCAAAAAAGTAGCCTTCAGAGAGAGTCGAACTCTCGACCTCCAGTTTACTAGACTGGCGCTCTAACCAACTGAGCTATGAAGGCTCCATGATAAATGATTTGAAATATTCAATATTTATATCTAGACTTACTCTTCCGTGATCTATGGGCAAGTATATACAGGTGCACACTAATAGACAGAGAAAAAATTGCATTCTAGACATTATGTAGTTGCTTCTGCTTCATTTTACCTAAGAATGAGACGAAACGGTCGATTTAATGTTGATACATCGATTTTTCTTCCCATTGTGTTATTTCATCATATTTACTATTTCTGTCTCTCGGAATATATATATATGTATATTGATTGATGAATTTACAAAACAGAATTTCCAATTACCTGCAATTTGTCATGAAGCTAAATAACCAAAACGAAGCACTTGCATGTCTTTTGACGGTCGAATGTTACGGCTAGATATAAGTATACAATTCTGATGTCTGAAACTATTCTGTCGCCATAGCTCAGTCGGTTGACGGCCAGACAGGGAATACCGAGGACCGCAGTTCGAATCTCACAATGGGTTTTTGAATTTGAGAGCAATATTTTTCTCATTGAACTCAAATGTTTTTGACCTGTGCTATAAGCAAGATCAAATGTTAAATTCACATTTCTGAATTTGCCCGTAGATTTTCAAGTGACAATAACCTCAGGCGATATAACTTTGTTCACCTTTAGTATCCCCGGGCCGAACCTTCGGTAGACATTATTCATGTTCGACTTCTTGTTATCCGTTATTCGACAATTTTATTTTCAAATAAAGCAGTTCCAATGAATAGTGTTTTAACCATTCAAATGATTGCTTTGTAGGCTTACAAACCAGTGTAACTAATCGAGATGTACTTTATTACAGTTCTCAATGTTGTCAGGAATAGGGGGATGAATTAAGAGTAAGTGTATATGAGGCTAACTAACTGAAAATGACAGCAAAAAAGTAGCCTTCAGAGAGAGTCGAACTCTCGACCTCCAGTTTACTAGACTGGCGCTCTAACCAACTGAGCTATGAAGGCTCCATGATAAATGATTTGAAATATTCAATATTTATATCTAGACTTACTCTTCCGTGATCTATGGGCAAGTATATACAGGTGCACACTAATAGACAGAGAAAAAATTGCATTCTAGACATTATGTAGTTGCTTCTGCTTCATTTTACCTAAGAATGAGACGAAACGGTCGATTTAATGTTGATACATCGATTTTTCTTCCCATTGTGTTATTTCATCATATTTACTATTTCTGTCTCTCGGAATATATATATATGTATATTGATTGATGAATTTACAAAACAGAATTTCCAATTACCTGCAATTTGTCATGAAGCTAAATAACCAAAACGAAGCACTTGCATGTCTTTTGACGGTCGAATGTTACGGCTAGATATAAGTATACAATTCTGATGTCTGAAACTATTCTGTCGCCATAGCTCAGTCGGTTGACGGCCAGACAGGGAATACCGAGGACCGCAGTTCGAATCTCACAATGGGTTTTTGAATTTGAGAGCAATATTTTTCTCATTGAACTCAAATGTTTTTGACCTGTGCTATAAGCAAGATCAAACGTTAAATTCACATTTCTGAATTTGCCCGTAGATTTTCAAGTGACAATAACCTCAGGCGATATAACTTTGTTCACCTTTAGTATCCCCGGGCCGAACCTTCGGTAGACATTATTCATGTTCGACTTCTTGTTATCCGTTATTCGACAATTTTATTTTCAAATAAAGCAGTTCCAATGAATAGTGTTTTAACCATTCAAATGATTGCTTTGTAGGCTTACAAACCAGTGTAACTAATCGAGATGTACTTTATTAAAGTTCTCAATGTTGTCAGGAATAGGGGGATGAATTAAGAGTAAGTGTATATGAGGCTAACTAACTGAAAATGACAGCAAAAAAGTAGCCTTCAGAGAGAGTCGAACTCTCGACCTCCAGTTTACTAGACTGGCGCTCTAACCAACTGAGCTATGAAGGCTCCATGATAAATGATTTGAAATATTCAATATTTATATCTAGACTTACTCTTCCGTGATCTATGGGCAAGTATATACAGGTGCACACTAATAGACAGAGAAAAAATTGCATTCTAGACATTATGTAGTTGCTTCTGCTTCATTTTACCTAAGAATGAGACGAAACGGTCGATTTAATGTTGATACATCGATTTTTCTTCCCATTGTGTTATTTCATCATATTTACTATTTCTGTCTCTCGGAATATATATATATGTATATTGATTGATGAATTTACAAAACAGAATTTCCAATTACCTGCAATTTGTCATGAAGCTAAATAACCAAAACGAAGCACTTGCATGTCTTTTGACGGTCGAATGTTACGGCTAGATATAAGTATACAATTCTGATGTCTGAAACTATTCTGTCGCCATAGCTCAGTCGGTTGACGGCCAGACAGGGAATACCGAGGACCGCAGTTCGAATCTCACAATGGGTTTTTGAATTTGAGAGCAATATTTTTCTCATTGAACTCAAATGTTTTTGACCTGTGCTATAAGCAAGATCAAACGTTAAATTCACATTTCTGAATTTGCCCGTAGATTTTCAAGTGACAATAACCTCAGGCGATATAACTTTGTTCACCTTTAGTATCCCCGGGCCGAACCTTCGGTAGACATTATTCATGTTCGACTTCTTGTTATCCGTTATTCGACAATTTTATTTTCAAATAAAGCAGTTCCAATGAATAGTGTTTTAACCATTCAAATGATTGCTTTGTAGGCTTACAAACCAGTGTAACTAATCGAGATGTACTTTATTAAAGTTCTCAATGTTGTCAGGAATAGGGGGATGAATTAAGAGTAAGTGTATATGAGGCTAACTAACTGAAAATGACAGCAAAAAAGTAGCCTTCAGAGAGAGTCGAACTCTCGACCTCCAGTTTACTAGACTGGCGCTCTAACCAACTGAGCTATGAAGGCTCCATGATAAATGATTTGAAATATTCAATATTTATATCTAGACTTACTCTTCCGTGATCTATGGGCAAGTATATACAGGTGCACACTAATAGACAGAGAAAAAATTGCATTCTAGACATTATGTAGTTGCTTCTGCTTCATTTTACCTAAGAATGAGACGAAACGGTCGATTTAATGTTGATACATCGATTTTTCTTCCCATTGTGTTATTTCATCATATTTACTATTTCTGTCTCTCGGAATATATATATATGTATATTGATTGATGAATTTACAAAACAGAATTTCCAATTACCTGCAATTTGTCATGAAGCTAAATAACCAAAACGAAGCACTTGCATGTCTTTTGACGGTCGAATGTTACGGCTAGATATAAGTATACAATTCTGATGTCTGAAACTATTCTGTCGCCATAGCTCAGTCGGTTGACGGCCAGACAGGGAATACCGAGGACCGCAGTTCGAATCTCACAATGGGTTTTTGAATTTGAGAGCAATATTTTTCTCATTGAACTCAAATGTTTTTGACCTGTGCTATAAGCAAGATCAAACGTTAAATTCACATTTCTGAATTTGCCCGTAGATTTTCAAGTGACAATAACCTCAGGCGATATAACTTTGTTCACCTTTAGTATCCCCGGGCCGAACCTTCGGTAGACATTATTCATGTTCGACTTCTTGTTATCCGTTATTCGACAATTTTATTTTCAAATAAAGCAGTTCCAATGAATAGTGTTTTAACCATTCAAATGATTGCTTTGTAGGCTTACAAACCAGTGTAACTAATCGAGATGTACTTTATTAAAGTTCTCAATGTTGTCAGGAATAGGGGGATGAATTAAGAGTAAGTGTATATGAGGCTAACTAACTGAAAATGACAGCAAAAAAGTAGCCTTCAGAGAGAGTCGAACTCTCGACCTCCAGTTTACTAGACTGGCGCTCTAACCAACTGAGCTATGAAGGCTCCATGATAAATGATTTGAAATATTCAATATTTATATCTAGACTTACTCTTCCGTGATCTATGGGCAAGTATATACAGGTGCACACTAATAGACAGAGAAAAAATTGCATTCTAGACATTATGTAGTTGCTTCTGCTTCATTTTACCTAAGAATGAGACGAAACGGTCGATTTAATGTTGATACATCGATTTTTCTTCCCATTGTGTTATTTCATCATATTTACTATTTCTGTCTCTCGGAATATATATATATGTATATTGATTGATGAATTTACAAAACAGAATTTCCAATTACCTGCAATTTGTCATGAAGCTAAATAACCAAAACGAAGCACTTGCATGTCTTTTGACGGTCGAATGTTACGGCTAGATATAAGTATACAATTCTGATGTCTGAAACTATTCTGTCGCCATAGCTCAGTCGGTTGACGGCCAGACAGGGAATACCGAGGACCGCAGTTCGAATCTCACAATGGGTTTTTGAATTTGAGAGCAATATTTTTCTCATTGAACTCAAATGTTTTTGACCTGTGCTATAAGCAAGATCAAACGTTAAATTCACATTTCTGAATTTGCCCGTAGATTTTCAAGTGACAATAACCTCAGGCGATATAACTTTGTTCACCTTTAGTATCCCCGGGCCGAACCTTCGGTAGACATTATTCATGTTCGACTTCTTGTTATCCGTTATTCGACAATTTTATTTTCAAATAAAGCAGTTCCAATGAATAGTGTTTTAACCATTCAAATGATTGCTTTGTAGGCTTACAAACCAGTGTAACTAATCGAGATGTACTTTATTAAAGTTCTCAATGTTGTCAGGAATAGGGGGATGAATTAAGAGTAAGTGTATATGAGGCTAACTAACTGAAAATGACAGCAAAAAAGTAGCCTTCAGAGAGAGTCGAACTCTCGACCTCCAGTTTACTAGACTGGCGCTCTAACCAACTGAGCTATGAAGGCTCCATGATAAATGTTTTGAAATATTCAATATTTATATCTAGACTTACTCTTCCGTGATCTATGGGCAAGTATATACAGGTGCACACTAATAGACAGAGAAAAAATTGCATTCTAGACATTATGTAGTTGCTTCTGCTTCATTTTACCTAAGAATGAGACGAAACGGTCGATTTAATGTTGATACATCGATTTTTCTTCCCATTGTGTTATTTCATCATATTTACTATTTCTGTCTCTCGGAATATATATATATGTATATTGATTGATGAATTTACAAAACAGAATTTCCAATTACCTGCAATTTGTCATGAAGCTAAATAACCAAAACGAAGCACTTGCATGTCTTTTGACGGTCGAATGTTACGGCTAGATATAAGTATACAATTCTGATGTCTGAAACTATTCTGTCGCCATAGCTCAGTCGGTTGACGGCCAGACAGGGAATACCGAGGACCGCAGTTCGAATCTCACAATGGGTTTTTGAATTTGAGAGCAATATTTTTCTCATTGAACTCAAATGTTTTTGACCTGTGCTATAAGCAAGATCAAACGTTAAATTCACATTTCTGAATTTGCCCGTAGATTTTCAAGTGACAATAACCTCAGGCGATATAACTTTGTTCACCTTTAGTATCCCCGGGCCGAACCTTCGGTAGACATTATTCATGTTCGACTTCTTGTTATCCGTTATTCGACAATTTTATTTTCAAATAAAGCAGTTCCAATGAATAGTGTTTTAACCATTCAAATGATTGCTTTGTAGGCTTACAAACCAGTGTAACTAATCGAGATGTACTTTATTAAAGTTCTCAATGTTGTCAGGAATAGGGGGATGAATTAAGAGTAAGTGTATATGAGGCTAACTAACTGAAAATGACAGCAAAAAAGTAGCCTTCAGAGAGAGTCGAACTCTCGACCTCCAGTTTACTAGACTGGCGCTCTAACCAACTGAGCTATGAAGGCTCCATGATAAATGATTTGAAATATTCAATATTTATATCTAGACTTACTCTTCCGTGATCTATGGGCAAGTATATACAGGTGCACACTAATAGACAGAGAAAAAATTGCATTCTAGACATTATGTAGTTGCTTCTGCTTCATTTTACCTAAGAATGAGACGAAACGGTCGATTTAATGTTGATACATCGATTTTTCTTCCCATTGTGTTATTTCATCATATTTACTATTTCTGTCTCTCGGAATATATATATATGTATATTGATTGATGAATTTACAAAACAGAATTTCCAATTACCTGCAATTTGTCATGAAGCTAAATAACCAAAACGAAGCACTTGCATGTCTTTTGACGGTCGAATGTTACGGCTAGATATAAGTATACAATTCTGATGTCTGAAACTATTCTGTCGCCATAGCTCAGTCGGTTGACGGCCAGACAGGGAATACCGAGGACCGCAGTTCGAATCTCACAATGGGTTTTTGAATTTGAGAGCAATATTTTTCTCATTGAACTCAAATGTTTTTGACCTGTGCTATAAGCAAGATCAAACGTTAAATTCACATTTCTGAATTTGCCCGTAGATTTTCAAGTGACAATAACCTCAGGCGATATAACTTTGTTCACCTTTAGTATCCCCGGGCCGAACCTTCGGTAGACATTATTCATGTTCGACTTCTTGTTATCCGTTATTCGACAATTTTATTTTCAAATAAAGCAGTTCCAATGAATAGTGTTTTAACCATTCAAATGATTGCTTTGTAGGCTTACAAACCAGTGTAACTAATCGAGATGTACTTTATTAAAGTTCTCAATGTTGTCAGGAATAGGGGGATGAATTAAGAGTAAGTGTATATGAGGCTAACTAACTGAAAATGACAGCAAAAAAGTAGCCTTCAGAGAGAGTCGAACTCTCGACCTCCAGTTTACTAGACTGGCGCTCTAACCAACTGAGCTATGAAGGCTCCATGATAAATGATTTGAAATATTCAATATTTATATCTAGACTTACTCTTCCGTGATCTATGGGCAAGTATATACAGGTGCACACTAATAGACAGAGAAAAAATTGCATTCTAGACATTATGTAGTTGCTTCTGCTTCATTTTACCTAAGAATGAGACGAAACGGTCGATTTAATGTTGATACATCGATTTTTCTTCCCATTGTGTTATTTCATCATATTTACTATTTCTGTCTCTCGGAATATATATATATGTATATTGATTGATGAATTTACAAAACAGAATTTCCAATTACCTGCAATTTGTCATGAAGCTAAATAACCAAAACGAAGCACTTGCATGTCTTTTGACGGTCGAATGTTACGGCTAGATATAAGTATACAATTCTGATGTCTGAAACTATTCTGTCGCCATAGCTCAGTCGGTTGACGGCCAGACAGGGAATACCGAGGACCGCAGTTCGAATCTCACAATGGGTTTTTGAATTTGAGAGCAATATTTTTCTCATTGAACTCAAATGTTTTTGACCTGTGCTATAAGCAAGATCAAACGTTAAATTCACATTTCTGAATTTGCCCGTAGATTTTCAAGTGACAATAACCTCAGGCGATATAACTTTGTTCACCTTTAGTATCCCCGGGCCGAACCTTCGGTAGACATTATTCATGTTCGACTTCTTGTTATCCGTTATTCGACAATTTTATTTTCAAATAAAGCAGTTCCAATGAATAGTGTTTTAACCATTCAAATGATTGCTTTGTAGGCTTACAAACCAGTGTAACTAATCGAGATGTACTTTATTAAAGTTCTCAATGTTGTCAGGAATAGGGGGATGAATTAAGAGTAAGTGTATATGAGGCTAACTAACTGAAAATGACAGCAAAAAAGTAGCCTTCAGAGAGAGTCGAACTCTCGACCTCCAGTTTACTAGACTGGCGCTCTAACCAACTGAGCTATGAAGGCTCCATGATAAATGATTTGAAATATTCAATATTTATATCTAGACTTACTCTTCCGTGATCTATGGGCAAGTATATACAGGTGCACACTAATAGACAGAGAAAAAATTGCATTCTAGACATTATGTAGTTGCTTCTGCTTCATTTTACCTAAGAATGAGACGAAACGGTCGATTTAATGTTGATACATCGATTTTTCTTCCCATTGTGTTATTTCATCATATTTACTATTTCTGTCTCTCGGAATATATATATATGTATATTGATTGATGAATTTACAAAACAGAATTTCCAATTACCTGCAATTTGTCATGAAGCTAAATAACCAAAACGAAGCACTTGCATGTCTTTTGACGGTCGAATGTTACGGCTAGATATAAGTATACAATTCTGATGTCTGAAACTATTCTGTCGCCATAGCTCAGTCGGTTGACGGCCAGACAGGGAATACCGAGGACCGCAGTTCGAATCTCACAATGGGTTTTTGAATTTGAGAGCAATATTTTTCTCATTGAACTCAAATGTTTTTGACCTGTGCTATAAGCAAGATCAAACGTTAAATTCACATTTCTGAATTTGCCCGTAGATTTTCAAGTGACAATAACCTCAGGCGATATAACTTTGTTCACCTTTAGTATCCCCGGGCCGAACCTTCGGTAGACATTATTCATGTTCGACTTCTTGTTATCCGTTATTCGACAATTTTATTTTCAAATAAAGCAGTTCCAATGAATAGTGTTTTAACCATTCAAATGATTGCTTTGTAGGCTTACAAACCAGTGTAACTAATCGAGATGTACTTTATTAAAGTTCTCAATGTTGTCAGGAATAGGGGGATGAATTAAGAGTAAGTGTATATGAGGCTAACTAACTGAAAATGACAGCAAAAAAGTAGCCTTCAGAGAGAGTCGAACTCTCGACCTCCAGTTTACTAGACTGGCGCTCTAACCAACTGAGCTATGAAGGCTCCATGATAAATGATTTGAAATATTCAATATTTATATCTAGACTTACTCTTCCGTGATCTATGGGCAAGTATATACAGGTGCACACTAATAGACAGAGAAAAAATTGCATTCTAGACATTATGTAGTTGCTTCTGCTTCATTTTACCTAAGAATGAGACGAAACGGTCGATTTAATGTTGATACATCGATTTTTCTTCCCATTGTGTTATTTCATCATATTTACTATTTCTGTCTCTCGGAATATATATATATGTATATTGATTGATGAATTTACAAAACAGAATTTCCAATTACCTGCAATTTGTCATGAAGCTAAATAACCAAAACGAAGCACTTGCATGTCTTTTGACGGTCGAATGTTACGGCTAGATATAAGTATACAATTCTGATGTCTGAAACTATTCTGTCGCCATAGCTCAGTCGGTTGACGGCCAGACAGGGAATACCGAGGACCGCAGTTCGAATCTCACAATGGGTTTTTGAATTTGAGAGCAATATTTTTCTCATTGAACTCAAATGTTTTTGACCTGTGCTATAAGCAAGATCAAACGTTAAATTCACATTTCTGAATTTGCCCGTAGATTTTCAAGTGACAATAACCTCAGGCGATATAACTTTGTTCACCTTTAGTATCCCCGGGCCGAACCTTCGGTAGACATTATTCATGTTCGACTTCTTGTTATCCGTTATTCGACAATTTTATTTTCAAATAAAGCAGTTCCAATGAATAGTGTTTTAACCATTCAAATGATTGCTTTGTAGGCTTACAAACCAGTGTAACTAATCGAGATGTACTTTATTAAAGTTCTCAATGTTGTCAGGAATAGGGGGATGAATTAAGAGTAAGTGTATATGAGGCTAACTAACTGAAAATGACAGCAAAAAAGTAGCCTTCAGAGAGAGTCGAACTCTCGACCTCCAGTTTACTAGACTGGCGCTCTAACCAACTGAGCTATGAAGGCTCCATGATAAATGATTTGAAATATTCAATATTTATATCTAGACTTAATCTTCCGTGATCTATGGGCAAGTATATACAGGTGCACACTAATAGACAGAGAAAAAATTGCATTCTAGACATTATGTAGTTGCTTCTGCTTCATTTTACCTAAGAATGAGACGAAACGGTCGATTTAATGTTGATACATCGATTTTTCTTCCCATTGTGTTATTTCATCATATTTACTATTTCTGTCTCTCGGAATATATATATATGTATATTGATTGATGAATTTACAAAACAGAATTTCCAATTACCTGCAATTTGTCATGAAGCTAAATAACCAAAACGAAGCACTTGCATGTCTTTTGACGGTCGAATGTTACGGCTAGATATAAGTATACAATTCTGATGTCTGAAACTATTCTGTCGCCATAGCTCAGTCGGTTGACGGCCAGACAGGGAATACCGAGGACCGCAGTTCGAATCTCACAATGGGTTTTTGAATTTGAGAGCAATATTTTTCTCATTGAACTCAAATGTTTTTGACCTGTGCTATAAGCAAGATCAAACGTTAAATTCACATTTCTGAATTTGCCCGTAGATTTTCAAGTGACAATAACCTCAGGCGATATAACTTTGTTCACCTTTAGTATCCCCGGGCCGAACCTTCGGTAGACATTATTCATGTTCGACTTCTTGTTATCCGTTATTCGACAATTTTATTTTCAAATAAAGCAGTTCCAATGAATAGTGTTTTAACCATTCAAATGATTGCTTTGTAGGCTTACAAACCAGTGTAACTAATCGAGATGTACTTTATTAAAGTTCTCAATGTTGTCAGGAATAGGGGGATGAATTAAGAGTAAGTGTATATGAGGCTAACTAACTGAAAATGACAGCAAAAAAGTAGCCTTCAGAGAGAGTCGAACTCTCGACCTCCAGTTTACTAGACTGGCGCTCTAACCAACTGAGCTATGAAGGCTCCATGATAAATGATTTGAAATATTCAATATTTATATCTAGACTTAATCTTCCGTGATCTATGGGCAAGTATATACAGGTGCACACTAATAGACAGAGAAAAAATTGCATTCTAGACATTATGTAGTTGCTTCTGCTTCATTTTACCTAAGAATGAGACGAAACGGTCGATTTAATGTTGATACATCGATTTTTCTTCCCATTGTGTTATTTCATCATATTTACTATTTCTGTCTCTCGGAATATATATATATGTATATTGATTGATGAATTTACAAAACAGAATTTCCAATTACCTGCAATTTGTCATGAAGCTAAATAACCAAAACGAAGCACTTGCATGTCTTTTGACGGTCGAATGTTACGGCTAGATATAAGTATACAATTCTGATGTCTGAAACTATTCTGTCGCCATAGCTCAGTCGGTTGACGGCCAGACAGGGAATACCGAGGACCGCAGTTCGAATCTCACAATGGGTTTTTGAATTTGAGAGCAATATTTTTCTCATTGAACTCAAATGTTTTTGACCTGTGCTATAAGCAAGATCAAACGTTAAATTCACATTTCTGAATTTGCCCGTAGATTTTCAAGTGACAATAACCTCAGGCGATATAACTTTGTTCACCTTTAGTATCCCCGGGCCGAACCTTCGGTAGACATTATTCATGTTCGACTTCTTGTTATCCGTTATTCGACAATTTTATTTTCAAATAAAGCAGTTCCAATGAATAGTGTTTTAACCATTCAAATGATTGCTTTGTAGGCTTACAAACCAGTGTAACTAATCGAGATGTACTTTATTAAAGTTCTCAATGTTGTCAGGAATAGGGGGATGAATTAAGAGTAAGTGTATATGAGGCTAACTAACTGAAAATGACAGCAAAAAAGTAGCCTTCAGAGAGAGTCGAACTCTCGACCTCCAGTTTACTAGACTGGCGCTCTAACCAACTGAGCTATGAAGGCTCCATGATAAATGATTTGAAATATTCAATATTTATATCTAGACTTACTCTTCCGTGATCTATGGGCAAGTATATACAGGTGCACACTAATAGACAGAGAAAAAATTGCATTCTAGACATTATGTAGTTGCTTCTGCTTCATTTTACCTAAGAATGAGACGAAACGGTCGATTTAATGTTGATACATCGATTTTTCTTCCCATTGTGTTATTTCATCATATTTACTATTTCTGTCTCTCGGAATATATATATATGTATATTGATTGATGAATTTACAAAACAGAATTTCCAATTACCTGCAATTTGTCATGAAGCTAAATAACCAAAACGAAGCACTTGCATGTCTTTTGACGGTCGAATGTTACGGCTAGATATAAGTATACAATTCTGATGTCTGAAACTATTCTGTCGCCATAGCTCAGTCGGTTGACGGCCAGACAGGGAATACCGAGGACCGCAGTTCGAATCTCACAATGGGTTTTTGAATTTGAGAGCAATATTTTTCTCATTGAACTCAAATGTTTTTGACCTGTGCTATAAGCAAGATCAAACGTTAAATTCACATTTCTGAATTTGCCCGTAGATTTTCAAGTGACAATAACCTCAGGCGATATAACTTTGTTCACCTTTAGTATCCCCGGGCCGAACCTTCGGTAGACATTATTCATGTTCGACTTCTTGTTATCCGTTATTCGACAATTTTATTTTCAAATAAAGCAGTTCCAATGAATAGTGTTTTAACCATTCAAATGATTGCTTTGTAGGCTTACAAACCAGTGTAACTAATCGAGATGTACTTTATTAAAGTTCTCAATGTTGTCAGGAATAGGGGGATGAATTAAGAGTAAGTGTATATGAGGCTAACTAACTGAAAATGACAGCAAAAAAGTAGCCTTCAGAGAGAGTCGAACTCTCGACCTCCAGTTTACTAGACTGGCGCTCTAACCAACTGAGCTATGAAGGCTCCATGATAAATGATTTGAAATATTCAATATTTATATCTAGACTTACTCTTCCGTGATCTATGGGCAAGTATATACAGGTGCACACTAATAGACAGAGAAAAAATTGCATTCTAGACATTATGTAGTTGCTTCTGCTTCATTTTACCTAAGAATGAGACGAAACGGTCGATTTAATGTTGATACATCGATTTTTCTTCCCATTGTGTTATTTCATCATATTTACTATTTCTGTCTCTCGGAATATATATATATGTATATTGATTGATGAATTTACAAAACAGAATTTCCAATTACCTGCAATTTGTCATGAAGCTAAATAACCAAAACGAAGCACTTGCATGTCTTTTGACGGTCGAATGTTACGGCTAGATATAAGTATACAATTCTGATGTCTGAAACTATTCTGTCGCCATAGCTCAGTCGGTTGACGGCCAGACAGGGAATACCGAGGACCGCAGTTCGAATCTCACAATGGGTTTTTGAATTTGAGAGCAATATTTTTCTCATTGAACTCAAATGTTTTTGACCTGTGCTATAAGCAAGATCAAACGTTAAATTCACATTTCTGAATTTGCCCGTAGATTTTCAAGTGACAATAACCTCAGGCGATATAACTTTGTTCACCTTTAGTATCCCCGGGCCGAACCTTCGGTAGACATTATTCATGTTCGACTTCTTGTTATCCGTTATTCGACAATTTTATTTTCAAATAAAGCAGTTCCAATGAATAGTGTTTTAACCATTCAAATGATTGCTTTGTAGGCTTACAAAACCAGTGTAACTAATCGAGATGTACTTTATTAAAGTTCTCAATGTTGTCAGGAATAGGGGGATGAATTAAGAGTAAGTGTATATGAGGCTAACTAACTGAAAATGACAGCAAAAAAGTAGCCTTCAGAGAGAGTCGAACTCTCGACCTCCAGTTTACTAGACTGGCGCTCTAACCAACTGAGCTATGAAGGCTCCATGATAAATGATTTGAAATATTCAATATTTATATCTAGACTTACTCTTCCGTGATCTATGGGCAAGTATATACAGGTGCACACTAATAGACAGAGAAAAAATTGCATTCTAGACATTATGTAGTTGCTTCTGCTTCATTTTACCTAAGAATGAGACGAAACGGTCGATTTAATGTTGATACATCGATTTTTCTTCCCATTGTGTTATTTCATCATATTTACTATTTCTGTCTCTCGGAATATATATATATGTATATTGATTGATGAATTTACAAAACAGAATTTCCAATTACCTGCAATTTGTCATGAAGCTAAATAACCAAAACGAAGCACTTGCATGTCTTTTGACGGTCGAATGTTACGGCTAGATATAAGTATACAATTCTGATGTCTGAAACTATTCTGTCGCCATAGCTCAGTCGGTTGACGGCCAGACAGGGAATACCGAGGACCGCAGTTCGAATCTCACAATGGGTTTTTGAATTTGAGAGCAATATTTTTCTCATTGAACTCAAATGTTTTTGACCTGTGCTATAAGCAAGATCAAACGTTAAATTCACATTTCTGAATTTGCCCGTAGATTTTCAAGTGACAATAACCTCAGGCGATATAACTTTGTTCACCTTTAGTAATCCCCGGGCCGAACCTTCGGTAGACATTATTCATGTTCGACTTCTTGTTATCCGTTATTCGACAATTTTATTTTCAAATAAAGCAGTTCCAATGAATAGTGTTTTAACCATTCAAATGATTGCTTTGTAGGCTTACAAACCAGTGTAACTAATCGAGATGTACTTTATTAAAGTTCTCAATGTTGTCAGGAATAGGGGGATGAATTAAGAGTAAGTGTATATGAGGCTAACTAACTGAAAATGACAGCAAAAAAGTAGCCTTCAGAGAGAGTCGAACTCTCGACCTCCAGTTTACTAGACTGGCGCTCTAACCAACTGAGCTATGAAGGCTCCATGATAAATGATTTGAAATATTCAATATTTATATCTAGACTTACTCTTCCGTGATCTATGGGCAAGTATATACAGGTGCACACTAATAGACAGAGAAAAAATTGCATTCTAGACATTATGTAGTTGCTTCTGCTTCATTTTACCTAAGAATGAGACGAAACGGTCGATTTAATGTTGATACATCGATTTTTCTTCCCATTGTGTTATTTCATCATATTTACTATTTCTGTCTCTCGGAATATATATATATTGTATATTGATTGATGAATTTACAAAACAGAATTTCCAATTACCTGCAATTTGTCATGAAGCTAAATAACCAAAACGAAGCACTTGCATGTCTTTTGACGGTCGAATGTTACGGCTAGATATAAGTATACAATTCTGATGTCTGAAACTATTCTGTCGCCATAGCTCAGTCGGTTGACGGCCAGACAGGGAATACCGAGGACCGCAGTTCGAATCTCACAATGGGTTTTTGAATTTGAGAGCAATATTTTTCTCATTGAACTCAAATGTTTTTGACCTGTGCTATAAGCAAGATCAAACGTTAAATTCACATTTCTGAATTTGCCCGTAGATTTTCAAGTGACAATAACCTCAGGCGATATAACTTTGTTCACCTTTAGTATCCCCGGGCCGAACCTTCGGTAGACATTATTCATGTTCGACTTCTTGTTATCCGTTATTCGACAATTTTATTTTCAAATAAAGCAGTTCCAATGAATAGTGTTTTAACCATTCAAATGATTGCTTTGTAGGCTTACAAACCAGTGTAACTAATCGAGATGTACTTTATTACAGTTCTCAATGTTGTCAGGAATAGGGGGATGAATTAAGAGTAAGTGTATATGAGGCTAACTAACTGAAAATGACAGCAAAAAAGTAGCCTTCAGAGAGAGTCGAACTCTCGACCTCCAGTTTACTAGACTGGCGCTCTAACCAACTGAGCTATGAAGGCTCCATGATAAATGATTTGAAATATTCAATATTTATATCTAGACTTACTCTTCCGTGATCTATGGGCAAGTATATACAGGTGCACACTAATAGACAGAGAAAAAATTGCATTCTAGACATTATGTAGTTGCTTCTGCTTCATTTTACCTAAGAATGAGACGAAACGGTCGATTTAATGTTGATACATCGATTTTTCTTCCCATTGTGTTATTTCATCATATTTACTATTTCTGTCTCTCGGAATATATATATATGTATATTGATTGATGAATTTACAAAACAGAATTTCCAATTACCTGCAATTTGTCATGAAGCTAAATAACCAAAACGAAGCACTTGCATGTCTTTTGACGGTCGAATGTTACGGCTAGATATAAGTATACAATTCTGATGTCTGAAACTATTCTGTCGCCATAGCTCAGTCGGTTGACGGCCAGACAGGGAATACCGAGGACCGCAGTTCGAATCTCACAATGGGTTTTTGAATTTGAGAGCAATATTTTTCTCATTGAACTCAAATGTTTTTGACCTGTGCTATAAGCAAGATCAAACGTTAAATTCACATTTCTGAATTTGCCCGTAGATTTTCAAGTGACAATAACCTCAGGCGATATAACTTTGTTCACCTTTAGTATCCCCGGGCCGAACCTTCGGTAGACATTATTCATGTTCGACTTCTTGTTATCCGTTATTCGACAATTTTATTTTCAAATAAAGCAGTTCCAATGAATAGTGTTTTAACCATTCAAATGATTGCTTTGTAGGCTTACAAACCAGTGTAACTAATCGAGATGTACTTTATTACAGTTCTCAATGTTGTCAGGAATAGGGGGATGAATTAAGAGTAAGTGTATATGAGGCTAACTAACTGAAAATGACAGCAAAAAAGTAGCCTTCAGAGAGAGTCGAACTCTCGACCTCCAGTTTACTAGACTGGCGCTCTAACCAACTGAGCTATGAAGGCTCCATGATAAATGATTTGAAATATTCAATATTTATATCTAGACTTACTCTTCCGTGATCTATGGGCAAGTATATACAGGTGCACACTAATAGACAGAGAAAAAATTGCATTCTAGACATTATGTAGTTGCTTCTGCTTCATTTTACCTAAGAATGAGACGAAACGGTCGATTTAATGTTGATACATCGATTTTTCTTCCCATTGTGTTATTTCATCATATTTACTATTTCTGTCTCTCGGAATATATATATATGTATATTGATTGATGAATTTACAAAACAGAATTTCCAATTACCTGCAATTTGTCATGAAGCTAAATAACCAAAACGAAGCACTTGCATGTCTTTTGACGGTCGAATGTTACGGCTAGATATAAGTATACAATTCTGATGTCTGAAACTATTCTGTCGCCATAGCTCAGTCGGTTGACGGCCAGACAGGGAATACCGAGGACCGCAGTTCGAATCTCACAATGGGTTTTTGAATTTGAGAGCAATATTTTTCTCATTGAACTCAAATGTTTTTGACCTGTGCTATAAGCAAGATCAAACGTTAAATTCACATTTCTGAATTTGCCCGTAGATTTTCAAGTGACAATAACCTCAGGCGATATAACTTTGTTCACCTTTAGTATCCCCGGGCCGAACCTTCGGTAGACATTATTCATGTTCGACTTCTTGTTATCCGTTATTCGACAATTTTATTTTCAAATAAAGCAGTTCCAATGAATAGTGTTTTAACCATTCAAATGATTGCTTTGTAGGCTTACAAACCAGTGTAACTAATCGAGATGTACTTTATTACAGTTCTCAATGTTGTCAGGAATAGGGGGATGAATTAAGAGTAAGTGCTATATGAGGCTAACTAACTGAAAATGACAGCAAAAAAGTAGCCTTCAGAGAGAGTCGAACTCTCGACCTCCAGTTTACTAGACTGGCGCTCTAACCAACTGAGCTATGAAGGCTCCATGATAAATGATTTGAAATATTCAATATTTATATCTAGACTTACTCTTCCGTGATCTATGGGCAAGTATATACAGGTGCACACTAATAGACAGAGAAAAAATTGCATTCTAGACATTATGTAGTTGCTTCTGCTTCATTTTACCTAAGAATGAGACGAAACGGTCGATTTAATGTTGATACATCGATTTTTCTTCCCATTGTGTTATTTCATCATATTTACTATTTCTGTCTCTCGGAATATATATATATGTATATTGATTGATGAATTTACAAAACAGAATTTCCAATTACCTGCAATTTGTCATGAAGCTAAATAACCAAAACGAAGCACTTGCATGTCTTTTGACGGTCGAATGTTACGGCTAGATATAAGTATACAATTCTGATGTCTGAAACTATTCTGTCGCCATAGCTCAGTCGGTTGACGGCCAGACAGGGAATACCGAGGACCGCAGTTCGAATCTCACAATGGGTTTTTGAATTTGAGAGCAATATTTTTCTCATTGAACTCAAATGTTTTTGACCTGTGCTATAAGCAAGATCAAACGTTAAATTCACATTTCTGAATTTGCCCGTAGATTTTCAAGTGACAATAACCTCAGGCGATATAACTTTGTTCACCTTTAGTATCCCCGGCCGAACCTTCGGTAGACATTATTCATGTTCGACTTCTTGTTATCCGTTATTCGACAATTTTATTTTCAAATAAAGCAGTTCCAATGAATAGTGTTTTAACCATTCAAATGATTGCTTTGTAGGCTTACAAACCAGTGTAACTAATCGAGATGTACTTTATTAAAGTTCTCAATGTTGTCAGGAATAGGGGGATGAATTAAGAGTAAGTGTATATGAGGCTAACTAACTGAAATTGACAGCAAAAAAGTAGCCTTCAGAGAGAGTCGAACTCTCGACCTCCAGTTTACTAGACTGGGCGCTCTAACCAACTGAGCTATGAAGGCTCCATGATAAATGATTTGAAATATTCAATATTTATATCTAGACTTACTCTTCCGTGATCTATGGGCAAGTATATACAGGTGCACACTAATAGACAGAGAAAAAATTGCATTCTAGACATTATGTAGTTGCTTCTGCTTCATTTTACCTAAGAATGAGACGAAACGGTCGATTTAATGTTGATACATCGATTTTTCTTCCCATTGTGTTATTTCATCATATTTACTATTTCTGTCTCTCGGAATATATATATATGTATATTGATTGATGAATTTACAAAACAGAATTTCCAATTACCTGCAATTTGTCATGAAGCTAAATAACCAAAACGAAGCACTTGCATGTCTTTTGACGGTCGAATGTTACGGCTAGATATAAGTATACAATTCTGATGTCTGAAACTATTCTGTCGCCATAGCTCAGTCGGTTGACGGCCAGACAGGGAATACCGAGGACCGCAGTTCGAATCTCACAATGGGTTTTTGAATTTGAGAGCAATATTTTTCTCATTGAACTCAAATGTTTTTGACCTGTGCTATAAGCAAGATCAAACGTTAAATTCACATTTCTGAATTTGCCCGTAGATTTTCAAGTGACAATAACCTCAGGCGATATAACTTTGTTCACCTTTAGTATCCCCGGGCCGAACCTTCGGTAGACATTATTCATGTTCGACTTCTTGTTATCCGTTATTCGACAATTTTATTTTCAAATAAAGCAGTTCCAATGAATAGTGTTTTAACCATTCAAATGATTGCTTTGTAGGCTTACAAACCAGTGTAACTAATCGAGATGTACTTTATTAAAGTTCTCAATGTTGTCAGGAATAGGGGGATGAATTAAGAGTAAGTGTATATGAGGCTAACTAACTGAAAATGACAGCAAAAAAGTAGCCTTCAGAGAGAGTCGAACTCTCGACCTCCAGTTTACTAGACTGGCGCTCTAACCAACTGAGCTATGAAGGCTCCATGATAAATGATTTGAAAATATTCAATATTTATATCTAGACTTACTCTTCCGTGATCTATGGGCAAGTATATACAGGTGCACACTAATAGACAGAGAAAAAATTGCATTCTAGACATTATGTAGTTGCTTCTGCTTCATTTTACCTAAGAATGAGACGAAACGGTCGATTTAATGTTGATACATCGATTTTTCTTCCCATTGTGTTATTTCATCATATTTACTATTTCTGTCTCTCGGAATATATATATATGTATATTGATTGATGAATTTACAAAACAGAATTTCCAATTACCTGCAATTTGTCATGAAGCTAAATAACCAAAACGAAGCACTTGCATGTCTTTTGACGGTCGAATGTTACGGCTAGATATAAGTATACAATTCTGATGTCTGAAACTATTCTGTCGCCATAGCTCAGTCGGTTGACGGCCAGACAGGGAATACCGAGGACCGCAGTTCGAATCTCACAATGGGTTTTTGAATTTGAGAGCAATATTTTTCTCATTGAACTCAAATGTTTTTGACCTGTGCTATAAGCAAGATCAAACGTTAAATTCACATTTCTGAATTTGCCCGTAGATTTTCAAGTGACAATAACCTCAGGCGATATAACTTTGTTCACCTTTAGTATCCCCGGGCCGAACCTTCGGTAGACATTATTCATGTTCGACTTCTTGTTATCCGTTATTCGACAATTTTATTTTCAAATAAAGCAGTTCCAATGAATAGTGTTTTAACCATTCAAATGATTGCTTTGTAGGCTTACAAACCAGTGTAACTAATCGAGATGTACTTTATTAAAGTTCTCAATGTTGTCAGGAATAGGGGGATGAATTAAGAGTAAGTGTATATGAGGCTAACTAACTGAAAATGACAGCAAAAAAGTAGCCTTCAGAGAGAGTCGAACTCTCGACCTCCAGTTTACTAGACTGGCGCTCTAACCAACTGAGCTATGAAGGCTCCATGATAAATGATTTGAAATATTCAATATTTATATCTAGACTTACTCTTCCGTGATCTATGGGCAAGTATATACAGGTGCACACTAATAGACAGAGAAAAAAATTGCATTCTAGACATTATGTAGTTGCTTCTGCTTCATTTTACCTAAGAATGAGACGAAACGGTCGATTTAATGTTGATACATCGATTTTTCTTCCCATTGTGTTATTTCATCATATTTACTATTTCTGTCTCTCGGAATATATATATATGTATATTGATTGATGAATTTACAAAACAGAATTTCCAATTACCTGCAATTTGTCATGAAGCTAAATAACCAAAACGAAGCACTTGCATGTCTTTTGACGGTCGAATGTTACGGCTAGATATAAGTATACAATTCTGATGTCTGAAACTATTCTGTCGCCATAGCTCAGTCGGTTGACGGCCAGACAGGGAATACCGAGGACCGCAGTTCGAATCTCACAATGGGTTTTTGAATTTGAGAGCAATATTTTTCTCATTGAACTCAAATGTTTTTGACCTGTGCTATAAGCAAGATCAAACGTTAAATTCACATTTCTGAATTTGCCCGTAGATTTTCAAGTGACAATAACCTCAGGCGATATAACTTTGTTCACCTTTAGTATCCCCGGGCCGAACCTTCGGTAGACATTATTCATGTTCGACTTCTTGTTATCCGTTATTCGACAATTTTATTTTCAAATAAAGCAGTTCCAATGAATAGTGTTTTAACCATTCAAATGATTGCTTTGTAGGCTTACAAACCAGTGTAACTAATCGAGATGTACTTTATTAAAGTTCTCAATGTTGTCAGGAATAGGGGGATGAATTAAGAGTAAGTGTATATGAGGCTAACTAACTGAAAATGACAGCAAAAAAGTAGCCTTCAGAGAGAGTCGAACTCTCGACCTCCAGTTTACTAGACTGGCGCTCTAACCAACTGAGCTATGAAGGCTCCATGATAAATGATTTGAAATATTCAATATTTATATCTAGACTTACTCTTCCGTGATCTATGGGCAAGTATATACAGGTGCACACTAATAGACAGAGAAAAAATTGCATTCTAGACATTATGTAGTTGCTTCTGCTTCATTTTACCTAAGAATGAGACGAAACGGTCGATTTAATGTTGATACATCGATTTTTCTTCCCATTGTGTTATTTCATCATATTTACTATTTCTGTCTCTCGGAATATATATATATGTATATTGATTGATGAATTTACAAAACAGAATTTCCAATTACCTGCAATTTGTCATGAAGCTAAATAACCAAAACGAAGCACTTGCATGTCTTTTGACGGTCGAATGTTACGGCTAGATATAAGTATACAATTCTGATGTCTGAAACTATTCTGTCGCCATAGCTCAGTCGGTTGACGGCCAGACAGGGAATACCGAGGACCGCAGTTCGAATCTCACAATGGGTTTTTGAATTTGAGAGCAATATTTTTCTCATTGAACTCAAATGTTTTTGACCTGTGCTATAAGCAAGATCAAACGTTAAATTCACATTTCTGAATTTGCCCGTAGATTTTCAAGTGACAATAACCTCAGGCGATATAACTTTGTTCACCTTTAGTATCCCCGGGCCGAACCTTCGGTAGACATTATTCATGTTCGACTTCTTGTTATCCGTTATTCGACAATTTTATTTTCAAATAAAGCAGTTCCAATGAATAGTGTTTTAACCATTCAAATGATTGCTTTGTAGGCTTACAAACCAGTGTAACTAATCGAGATGTACTTTATTACAGTTCTCAATGTTGTCAGGAATAGGGGGATGAATTAAGAGTAAGTGTATATGAGGCTAACTAACTGAAAATGACAGCAAAAAAGTAGCCTTCAGAGAGAGTCGAACTCTCGACCTCCAGTTTACTAGACTGGCGCTCTAACCAACTGAGCTATGAAGGCTCCATGATAAATGATTTGAAATATTCAATATTTATATCTAGACTTACTCTTCCGTGATCTATGGGCAAGTATATACAGGTGCACACTAATAGACAGAGAAAAAATTGCATTCTAGACATTATGTAGTTGCTTCTGCTTCATTTTACCTAAGAATGAGACGAAACGGTCGATTTAATGTTGATACATCGATTTTTCTTCCCATTGTGTTATTTCATCATATTTACTATTTCTGTCTCTCGGAATATATATATATGTATATTGATTGATGAATTTACAAAACAGAATTTCCAATTACCTGCAATTTGTCATGAAGCTAAATAACCAAAACGAAGCACTTGCATGTCTTTTGACGGTCGAATGTTACGGCTAGATATAAGTATACAATTCTGATGTCTGAAACTATTCTGTCGCCATAGCTCAGTCGGTTGACGGCCAGACAGGGAATACCGAGGACCGCAGTTCGAATCTCACAATGGGTTTTTGAATTTGAGAGCAATATTTTTCTCATTGAACTCAAATGTTTTTGACCTGTGCTATAAGCAAGATCAAACGTTAAATTCACATTTCTGAATTTGCCCGTAGATTTTCAAGTGACAATAACCTCAGGCGATATAACTTTGTTCACCTTTAGTATCCCCGGGCCGAACCTTCAATTTTATTTTCAAATAAAGCAGTTCCAATGAATAGTGTTTTAACCATTCAAATGATTGCTTTGTAGGCTTACAAACCAGTGTAACTAATCGAGATGTACTTTATTACAGTTCTCAATGTTGTCAGGAATAGGGGGATGAATTAAGAGTAAGTGTATATGAGGCTAACTAACTGAAAATGACAGCAAAAAAGTAGCCTTCAGAGAGAGTCGAACTCTCGACCTCCAGTTTACTAGACTGGCGCTCTAACCACTGAGCTATGAAGGCTCCATGATAAATGATTTGAAATATTCAATATTTATATCTAGACTTACTCTTCCGTGATCTATGGGCAAGTATATACAGGTGCACACTAATAGACAGAGAAAAAATTGCATTCTAGACATTATGTAGTTGCTTCTGCTTCATTTTACCTAAGAATGAGACGAAACGGTCGATTTAATGTTGATACATCGATTTTTCTTCCCATTGTGTTATTTCATCATATTTACTATTTCTGTCTCTCGGAATATATATATATGTATATTGATTGATGAATTTACAAAACAGAATTTCCAATTACCTGCAATTTGTCATGAAGCTAAATAACCAAAACGAAGCACTTGCATGTCTTTTGACGGTCGAATGTTACGGCTAGATATAAGTATACAATTCTGATGTCTGAAACTATTCTGTCGCCATAGCTCAGTCGGTTGACGGCCAGACAGGGAATACCGAGGACCGCAGTTCGAATCTCACAATGGGTTTTTGAATTTGAGAGCAATATTTTTCTCATTGAACTCAAATGTTTTTGACCTGTGCTATAAGCAAGATCAAACGTTAAATTCACATTTCTGAATTTGCCCGTAGATTTTCAAGTGACAATAACCTCAGCGATATAACTTTGTTCACCTTTAGTATCCCCGGCCGAACCTTCGGTAGACATTATTCATGTTCGACTTCTTGTTATCCGTTATTCGACAATTTTATTTTCAAATAAAGCAGTTCCAATGAATAGTGTTTTAACCATTCAAATGATTGCTTTGTAGGCTTACAAACCAGTGTAACTAATCGAGATGTACTTTATTACAGTTCTCAATGTTGTCAGGAATAGGGGGATGAATTAAGAGTAAGTGTATATGAGGCTAACTAACTGAAAATGACAGCAAAAAAGTAGCCTTCAGAGAGAGTCGAACTCTCGACCTCCAGTTTACTAGACTGGCGCTCTAACCAACTGAGCTATGAAGGCTCCATGATAAATGATTTGAAATATTCAATATTTATATCTAGACTTACTCTTCCGTGATCTATGGGCAAGTATATACAGGTGCACACTAATAGACAGAGAAAAAATTGCATTCTAGACATTATGTAGTTGCTTCTGCTTCATTTTACCTAAGAATGAGACGAAACGGTCGATTTAATGTTGATACATCGATTTTTCTTCCCATTGTGTTATTTCATCATATTTACTATTTCTGTCTCTCGGAATATATATATATGTATATTGATTGATGAATTTACAAAACAGAATTTCCAATTACCTGCAATTTGTCATGAAGCTAAATAACCAAAACGAAGCACTTGCATGTCTTTTGACGGTCGAATGTTACGGCTAGATATAAGTATACAATTCTGATGTCTGAAACTATTCTGTCGCCATAGCTCAGTCGGTTGACGGCCAGACAGGGAATACCGAGGACCGCAGTTCGAATCTCACAATGGGTTTTTTGAATTTGAGAGCAATATTTTTCTCATTGAACTCAAATGTTTTTGACCTGTGCTATAAGCAAGATCAAACGTTAAATTCACATTTCTGAATTTGCCCGTAGATTTTCAAGTGACAATAACCTCAGGCGATATAACTTTGTTCACCTTTAGTATCCCCGGGCCGAACCTTCGGTAGACATTATTCATGTTCGACTTCTTGTTATCCGTTATTCGACAATTTTATTTTCAAATAAAGCAGTTCCAATGAATAGTGTTTTAACCATTCAAATGATTGCTTTGTAGGCTTACAAACCAGTGTAACTAATCGAGATGTACTTTATTACAGTTCTCAATGTTGTCAGGAATAGGGGGATGAATTAAGAGTAAGTGTATATGAGGCTAACTAACTGAAAATGACAGCAAAAAAGTAGCCTTCAGAGAGAGTCGAACTCTCGACCTCCAGTTTACTAGACTGGCGCTCTAACCAACTGAGCTATGAAGGCTCCATGATAAATGATTTGAAATATTCAATATTTATATCTAGACTTACTCTTCCGTGATCTATGGGCAAGTATATACAGGTGCACACTAATAGACAGAGAAAAAATTGCATTCTAGACATTATGTAGTTGCTTCTGCTTCATTTTACCTAAGAATGAGACGAAACGGTCGATTTAATGTTGATACATCGATTTTTCTTCCCATTGTGTTATTTCAATCATATTTACTATTTCTGTCTCTCGGAATATATATATATGTATATTGATTGATGAATTTACAAAACAGAATTTCCAATTACCTGCAATTTGTCATGAAGCTAAATAACCAAAACGAAGCACTTGCATGTCTTTTGACGGTCGAATGTTACGGCTAGATATAAGTATACAATTCTGATGTCTGAAACTATTCTGTCGCCATAGCTCAGTCGGTTGACGGCCAGACAGGGAATACCGAGGACCGCAGTTCGAATCTCACAATGGGTTTTTGAATTTGAGAGCAATATTTTTCTCATTGAACTCAAATGTTTTTGACCTGTGCTATAAGCAAGATCAAACGTTAAATTCACATTTCTGAATTTGCCCGTAGATTTTCAAGTGACAATAACCTCAGGCGATATAACTTTGTTCACCTTTAGTATCCCCGGGCCGAACCTTCGGTAGACATTATTCATGTTCGACTTCTTGTTATCCGTTATTCGACAATTTTATTTTCAAATAAAGCAGTTCCAATGAATAGTGTTTTAACCATTCAAATGATTGCTTTGTAGGCTTACAAACCAGTGTAACTAATCGAGATGTACTTTATTACAGTTCTCAATGTTGTCAGGAATAGGGGGATGAATTAAGAGTAAGTGTATATGAGGCTAACTAACTGAAAATGACAGCAAAAAAGTAGCCTTCAGAGAGAGTCGAACTCTCGACCTCCAGTTTACTAGACTGGCGCTCTAACCAACTGAGCTATGAAGGCTCCATGATAAATGATTTGAAATATTCAATATTTATATCTAGACTTACTCTTCCGTGATCTATGGGCAAGTATATACAGGTGCACACTAATAGACAGAGAAAAAATTGCATTCTAGACATTATGTAGTTGCTTCTGCTTCATTTTACCTAAGAATGAGACGAAACGGTCGATTTAATGTTGATACATCGATTTTTCTTCCCATTGTGTTATTTCATCATATTTACTATTTCTGTCTCTCGGAATATATATATATGTATATTGATTGATGAATTTACAAAACAGAATTTCCAATTACCTGCAATTTGTCATGAAGCTAAATAACCAAAACGAAGCACTTGCATGTCTTTTGACGGTCGAATGTTACGGCTAGATATAAGTATACAATTCTGATGTCTGAAACTATTCTGTCGCCATATCTCAGTCGGTTGACGGCCAGACAGGGAATACCGAGGACCGCAGTTCGAATCTCACAATGGGTTTTTGAATTTGAGAGCAATATTTTTCTCATTGAACTCAAATGTTTTTGACCTGTGCTATAAGCAAGATCAAACGTTAAATTCACATTTCTGAATTTGCCCGTAGATTTTCAAGTGACAATAACCTCAGGCGATATAACTTTGTTCACCTTTAGTATCCCCGGGCCGAACCTTCGGTAGACATTATTCATGTTCGACTTCTTGTTATCCGTTATTCGACAATTTTATTTTCAAATAAAGCAGTTCCAATGAATAGTGTTTTAACCATTCAAATGATTGCTTTGTAGGCTTACAAACCAGTGTAACTAATCGAGATGTACTTTATTACAGTTCTCAATGTTGTCAGGAATAGGGGGATGAATTAAGAGTAAGTGTATATGAGGCTAACTAACTGAAAATGACAGCAAAAAAGTAGCCTTCAGAGAGAGTCGAACTCTCGACCTCCAGTTTACTAGACTGGCGCTCTTTTTTTTTTTTTTTTATCTTTATTATAATCTCACTTCTATATACATATCACAGATTACAATTACACATATATAAAACATTTATATCAATTATTGTCATTTTTCCCTGAAAAAAAACAAAAAAAAACAAACAACAAATCTCTCATTTTCTCTAAGTCTACAAATCGCTCATTTTCTCTAAGTTATCAAAATGTCCTATATTAAACTGATTATATCAATGTAACTTTTTTAATCAGTCTATCCTATGATAAACTAATTGTATAAATATACTTTCTTTTTTTTTTTTATATTTTCATTTTTATATATAAAACAATAAAATAGCCTTTGAACTATTACAAGAAAAAAAAAACACAAAATGTTAGCATACGCAAATGTTATTTCAAATAATATTTTTAAGTCCTAACAAAAATAGGTTGGTTTCCAAACCTAAGTTTTGATACATAATAAACAATATAATTAAAGAGTTAATTCACGCACGAAACGGATCTTGTTTTTTCCAAATAACAGTTCATTCCACAAAACACCACGGACAAAGTTTGTTAACTTCCGCGTATCTTTCTAATTTCGGAACATGAAAAACATAACTACTAATATCTTCATCGTCCGTTTTTCTCAAATCTCTAAATCTATTAATATAAAACATTGTGTCTTCATAACCTGATTTGTTCGTATCAAGATTCAGATGATTTATTTTCTGCTTTGTTACATTACAAATAACTATTGTATCTCTCTTTTTAATTTTTCCTAATACTAGATCGCCTTCTGGTCGTCTATTAAACACTATTTTCTGATAATGGCTATCGTTACACGGACTGTTCCCGGTTATTATCGATTTGGATGCGACTGTTTTTATTTCGTCATCTATTTCTACACGTTCACATTCCTTTATATTTGTGTGTACACTTTGTTTTTTAATTTCCGCACTCGTTCCACATATCGAACTACGACACACTCTTTTTCCAGGTGGCGATTCATTGTTGTTATTGATCGACCTGTTTATAGATACTCGTACCGGCTGAGTAATTTTCGTTACAGGTTTAATGTGTACCTTCTCGGGGGCTACTAGCGGGAGATCTACCTTGTCAATTTGCTGATTTTCATCACACGATTCACTCATATCTTCCTCCGAACTATCGCTTTCTATATCACTAGTGTCTAGATCGTCGTCGTTTTGTGTATTCTCTATTATTTTATCTTGCCACGTTTTTAATCGTTTAGTGTCCCTGTCTTTGTTGGATATCGACTTATGCTTTACACTTTTGTTTACATTCACCAATTCACCTCTGGTCCAAATCAACGAAATTCGCATTTTATCACCTAGGTAATTCGAATTCCAAGTAAATTGTTCATATTCATCTACAATACTGTTAATGAGTGCAACTAATGGTTTTGGTAATTTCTCCATTATAATGTCCCTTCTGCGAGCCTCAATATTTTCACATGAAGAAGAAAAGTTCACAAAACATCATATAAAGGCACTATTTTTGCAAAAATGTCAGTAATTAAACTTA
>NW_027269085.1:10000-17500 GCF_963676685.1 Mytilus edulis
GACGGGCTACCGCGGGTCTCTCGACCATCGAGGCCGGCAAACTATACCCTCGGTAAAAAAATTTTTACGAGGGTGAAATTTTCATCGAGGTGTCGCACGTTAGACGCGGACGGGCTACCGCGGGTCTCTCGACCATCGAGGCCGGCAAACTATACCCTCGGTAAAAAATTTTTACGAGGGTGAAATTTTCATCGAGGTGTCGCACGTTAGACGCGGACGGGCTACCGCGGGTCTCTCGACCATCGAGGCCGGCAAACTATACCCTCGGTAAAAAAATTTTTACGAGGGTGAAATTTTCATCGAGGTGTCGCACGTTGGACGCGGACGGGCTACCGCGGGTCTCTCGACCATCGAGGCCGGCAAACTATACCCTCGGTAAAAAAATTTTTACGAGGGTGAAATTTTCATCGAGGTGTCGCACGTTGGACGCGGACGGGCTACCGCGGGTCTCTCGACCATCGAGGCCGGCAAACTATACCCTCGGTAAAAAAATTTTTACGAGGGTGAAATTTTCATCGAGGTGTCGCACGTTGGACGCGGACGGGCTACCGCGGGTCTCTCGACCATCGAGGCCGGCAAACTATACCCTCGGTAAAAAAATTTTTACGAGGGTGAAATTTTCATCGAGGTGTCGCACGTTGGACGCGGACGGGCTACCGCGGGTCTCTCGACCATCGAGGCCGGCAAACTATACCCTCGGTAAAAAAATTTTTACGAGGGTGAAATTTTCATCGAGGTGTCGCACGTTGGACGCGGACGGGCTACCGCGGGTCTCTCGACCATCGAGGCCGGCAAACTATACCCTCGGTAAAAAAATTTTTACGAGGGTGAAATTTTCATCGAGGTGTCGCACGTTGGACGCGGACGGGCTACCGCGGGTCTCTCGACCATCGAGGCCGGCAAACTATACCCTCGGTAAAAATTTTTTACGAGGGTGAAATTTTCATCGAGGTGTCGCACGTTAGACGCGGACGGGCTACCGCGGGTCTCTCGACCATCGAGGCCGGCAAACTATACCCTCGGTAAAAAATTTTTTACGAGGGTGAAATTTTCATCGAGGTGTCGCACGTTAGACGCGGACGAGCTACCGCGGGTCTCTCGACCATCGAGGCCGGCAAACTATACCCTCGGTAAAAAATTTTTACGAGGGTGAAATTTTCATCGAGGTGTCGCACGTTAGACGCGGACGGGCTACCGCGGGTCTCTCGACCATCGAGGCCGGCAAACTATACCCTCGGTAAAAAATTTTTACGAGGGTGAAATTTTCATCGAGGTGTCGCACGTTAGACGCGGACGAGCTACCGCGGGTCTCTCGACCATCGAGGCCGGCAAACTATACCCTCGGTAAAATTTTTTTACGAGGGTGAAATTTTCATCGAGGTGTCGCACGTTAGACGCGGACGGGCTACCGCGGGTCTCTCGACCATCGAGGCCGGCAAACTATACCCTCGGTAAAAATTTTTTACGAGGGTGAAATTTTCATCGAGGTGTCGCACGTTAGATGCGGGCGGACTACCGCGGGTCTCTCGGCCCACTTTATCGTCGGTAAAAAATGTTGACCCTGGGGAATTTTTTCATCGGGAAGCCGAACGTAAGTGTCTCGGCCAACTATGCCCCAGTCAAAAAGTATGTCTCAACAATTTTTTTGTCATCGGGAAGCCGCACGTAAGAATATTACAGCAGGTCTCTCCATGATACGATAAAATTTCAGGTAACGAAGGCAGGCATCGTACACCCTCTTGATCGGCCGTGTGCTTGCGTTCGACACCTTCGCGAAGGTTTGAACTAGGGTTGTCAGGACATAAGCTAGGGTTACAGTGGGTGCTAAGCCTAGCCCTAACCCTAGCCCTAACCCTAACCCTAACCCTAACCCTAACCCTAACCCTAACCCTAACCCTAACCCTAACCCTAACCCTAACCCTAACCCTAACCCTAACCCTAACCCTAACCCTAACCCTAACCCTAACCCTAACCTTAGCCCTAACCCTAACCCTAACCCTAACCCTAACCCTAACCCTAACCCTAACCCTAACCCTAACCCTAACCCTAACCCTAACCCTAACCCTAACCCTAACCCTAACCCTAACCCTAATCCAACAAGTCGCGTCAGAGAGAGGTTTGGTTCATATATGGTCCAGCCCGGACCATATATGCTCCAACGCGGACCATATAAGGTCCCAGAGACAAGCTGTAGGGCTTGTCTCTGGAGCTGAAAACGGCACGGTGGCCCTTATAATGGGCACAATACCTCTCTGTGGCCACTTGGTAAGCCTGCTAGCGGGCTACCGCGGGTCTCGACCGCGGGTAAAGGTACGTGGTCGGCCTGCCACGTACCTTTCCCCGTGGTAGCCCGCTAGCAGGCCGACCACGTACCTTTTACCCGTGGTTGCCCGCTAGCAGGTCGACCACGTACCTTTTACCCGTGGTAGCCCGCTAGCAGGTCGACCACGTACCTTCCCTGTCGTCGAGTGCCGTGGTAGCCCGCTAGCAGGCCGTCCGAGTACCTTTACCCGCGGTAGCCCGCTAGCGGGTCGACCGCGTACCTTCCCAGCCGTCGAGACCCGTGGTAGCCCGCCAGCAGGCCGTCCGAGTACCTTTACCCGCGGTAGCCCGCTAGCGGGTCGACCGCGTACCTTCCCAGCCGTCGAGACCCGTGGTAGCCCGCCAGCAGGCCGTCCGAGTACCTTTACCCGCGGTAGCCCGCTAGCGGGTCGACCGCGTACCTTCCCAGCCGTCGAGACCCGTGGTAGCCCGCCAGCAGGCCGTCCGAGTACCTTTACCCGCGGTAGCCCGCTAGCGGGTCGACCGCGTACCTTCCCAGCCGTCGAGACCCGCGGTAGCCCGCCAGCAGGCCGTCCGAGTACCTTTACCCGCGGTAGCCCGCTAGCGGGTCGACCGCGTACCTTCCCAGCCGTCGAGACCCGCGGTAGCCCGCCAGCAGGCCGTCCGAGTACCTTTACCCGCGGTAGCCCGCTAGCGGGTCGACCGCGTACCTTCCCAGCCGTCGAGACCCGCGGTAGCCCGCCAGCAGGCCGTCCGAGTACCTTTACCCGCGGTAGCCCGCTAGCGGGTCGACCGCGTACCTTCCCAGCCGTCGAGACCCGCGGTAGCCCGCTAGCAGGCCGTCCGAGTACCTTTACCCGCGGTAGCCCGCTAGCGGGTCGACCGCGTACCTTCCCAGCCGTCGAGACCCGCGGTAGCCCGCTAGCAGGCCGTCCGAGTACCTTTACCCGCGGTAGCCCGCTAGCGGGTCGACCGCGTACCTTCCCAGCCGTCGAGACCCGCGGTAGCCCGCTAGCAGGCCGTCCGAGTACCTTTACCCGCGGTAGCCCGCTAGCGGGTCGACCGCGTACCTTCCCAGCCGTCGAGACCCGCGGTAGCCCGCTAGCAGGCCGTCCGAGTACCTTTACCCGCGGTAGCCCGCTAGCGGGTCGACCGCGTACCTTCCCAGCCGTCGAGACCCGCGGTAGCCCGCTAGCAGGCCGTCCGAGTACCTTTACCCGCGGTAGCCCGCTAGCGGGTCGACCGCGTACCTTCCCAGCCGTCGAGACCCGCGGTAGCCCGCTAGCAGGCCGTCCGAGTACCTTTACCCGCGGTAGCCCGCTAGCGGGTCGACCGCGTACCTTCCCAGCCGTCGAGACCCGCGGTAGCCCGCCAGCAGGCCGTCCGAGTACCTTTACCCGCGGTAGCCCGCTAGCGGGTCGACCGCGTACCTTCCCAGCCGTCGAGACCCGCGGTAGCCCGCCAGCAGGCCGTCCGAGTACCTTTACCCGCGGTAGCCCGCTAGCGGGTCGACCGCGTACCTTCCCAGCCGTCGAGACCCGCGGTAGCCCGCCAGCAGGCCGTCCGAGTACCTTTACCCGCGGTAGCCCGCTAGCGGGTCGACCGCGTACCTTCCCAGCCGTCGAGACCCGCGGTAGCCCGCCAGCAGGCCGTCCGAGTACCTTTACCCGCGGTAGCCCGCTAGCGGGTCGACCGCGTACCTTCCCAGCCGTCGAGACCCGCGGTAGCCCGCTAGCAGGCCGTCCGAGTACCTTTACCCGCGGTAGCCCGCTAGCGGGTCGACCGCGTACCTTCCCAGCCGTCGAGACCCGCGGTAGCCCGCCAGCAGGCCGTCCGAGTACCTTTACCCGCGGTAGCCCGCTAGCGGGTCGACCGCGTACCTTCCCAGCCGTCGAGACCCGCGGTAGCCCGCCAGCAGGCCGTCCGAGTACCTTTACCCGCGGTAGCCCGCTAGCGGGTCGACCGCGTACCTTCCCAGCCGTCGAGACCCGCGGTAGCCCGCCAGCAGGCCGTCCGAGTACCTTTACCCGCGGTAGCCCGCTAGCGGGTCGACCGCGTACCTTCCCAGCCGTCGAGACCCGCGGTAGCCCGCTAGCAGGCCGTCCGAGTACCTTTACCCGCGGTAGCCCGCTAGCGGGTCGACCGCGTACCTTCCCAGCCGTCGAGACCCGCGGTAGCCCGCTAGCAGGCCGTCCGAGTACCTTTACCCGCGGTAGCCCGCTAGCGGGTCGACCGCGTACCTTCCCAGCCGTCGAGACCCGCGGTAGCCCGCTAGCAGGCCGTCCGAGTACCTTTACCCGCGGTAGCCCGCTAGCGGGTCGACCGCGTACCTTCCCAGCCGTCGAGACCCGCGGTAGCCCGCTAGCAGGCCGTCCGAGTACCTTTACCCGCGGTAGCCCGCTAGCGGGTCGACCGCGTACCTTCCCAGCCGTCGAGACCCGCGGTAGCCCGCTAGCAGGCCGTCCGAGTACCTTTACCCGCGGTAGCCCGCTAGCGGGTCGACCGCGTACCTTCCCAGCCGTCGAGACCCGCGGTAGCCCGCTAGCAGGCCGTCCGAGTACCTTTACCCGCGGTAGCCCGCTAGCGGGTCGACCGCGTACCTTCCCAGCCGTCGAGACCCGCGGTAGCCCGCTAGCAGGCCGTCCGAGTACCTTTACCCGCGGTAGCCCGCTAGCGGGTCGACCGCGTACCTTCCCAGCCGTCGAGACCCGCGGTAGCCCGCTAGCAGGCCGTCCGAGTACCTTTACCCGCGGTAGCCCGCTAGCGGGTCGACCGCGTACCTTCCCAGCCGTCGAGACCCGCGGTAGCCCGCTAGCAGGCCGTCCGAGTACCTTTACCCGCGGTAGCCCGCTAGCGGGTCGACCGCGTACCTTCCCAGCCGTCGAGACCCGCGGTAGCCCGCTAGCAGGCCGTCCGAGTACCTTTACCCGCGGTAGCCCGCTAGCGGGTCGACCGCGTACCTTCCCAGCCGTCGAGACCCGCGGTAGCCCGCTAGCAGGCCGTCCGAGTACCTTTACCCGCGGTAGCCCGCTAGCGGGTCGACCGCGTACCTTCCCAGCCGTCGAGACCCGCGGTAGCCCGCTAGCAGGCCGTCCGAGTACCTTTACCCGCGGTAGCCCGCTAGCGGGTCGACCGCGTACCTTCCCAGCCGTCGAGACCCGCGGTAGCCCGCTAGCAGGCCGTCCGAGTACCTTTACCCGCGGTAGCCCGCTAGCGGGTCGACCGCGTACCTTCCCAGCCGTCGAGACCCGCGGTAGCCCGCTAGCAGGCCGTCCGAGTACCTTTACCCGCGGTAGCCCGCTAGCGGGTCGACCGCGTACCTTCCCAGCCGTCGAGACCCGCGGTAGCCCGCTAGCAGGCCGTCCGAGTACCTTTACCCGCGGTAGCCCGCTAGCGGGTCGACCGCGTACCTTCCCAGCCGTCGAGACCCGCGGTAGCCCGCTAGCAGGCCGTCCGAGTACCTTTACCCGCGGTAGCCCGCTAGCGGGTCGACCGCGTACCTTCCCAGCCGTCGAGACCCGCGGCAGCCCGCTAGCAGGCCGTCCGAGTACCTTTACCCGCGGTAGCCCGCTAGCGGGTCGACCGCGTACCTTCCCAGCCGTCGAGACCCGCGGCAGCCCGCTAGCAGGCCGTCCGAGTACCTTTACCCGCGGTAGCCCGCTAGCGGGTCGACCGCGTACCTTCCCAGCCGTCGAGACCCGCGGTAGCCCGCTAGCAGGCCGTCCGAGTACCTTTACCCGCGGTAGCCCGCTAGCGGGTCGACCGCGTACCTTCCCAGCCGTCGAGACCCGCGGTAGCCCGCTAGCAGGCCGTCCGAGTACCTTTACCCGCGGTAGCCCGCTAGCGGGTCGACCGCGTACCTTCCCAGCCGTCGAGACCCGCGGCAGCCCGCCAGCAGGCCGTCCGAGTACCTTTACCCGCGGTAGCCCGCTAGCGGGTCGACCGCGTACCTTCCCAGCCGTCGAGACCCGCGGCAGCCCGCTAGCAGGCCGTCCGAGTACCTTTACCCGCGGTAGCCCGCTAGCGGGTCGACCGCGTACCTTCCCAGCCGTCGAGACCCGCGGTAGCCCGCTAGCAGGCCGTCCGAGTACCTTTACCCGCGGTAGCCCGCTAGCGGGTCGACCGCGTACCTTCCCAGCCGTCGAGACCCGTGGTAGCCCGCTAGCAGGCCGTCCGAGTACCTTTACCCGCGGTAGCCCGCTAGCGGGTCGACCGCGTACCTTCCCAGCCGTCGAGACCCGCGGCAGCCCGCTAGCAGGCCGTCCGCTTACTTTTACCCGTGGTAGCCCGCTAACAGGCCGTCCACGTACCTTTTATCCGCGGTAGCCCGCTAGCAGGCCGACCGTGTACCTTCCCCGCCGTCGAGAGCCGCGGTAGCCCGCTAGCAGGCCGTCCGCTTACTTTTACCCGTGGTAGCCCGCTAGCAGGCCCGTCCACGTCCCTTTACCCGTGGTAGCCCGCTAGCAGGCCGACCACGTACCTTTTATCCGCGGTAGCCCGCTAGCAGGCCGACCGTGTACCTTCCCCGCCGTCGAGAGCCGCGGTAGCCCGCTAGCAGGCCGTCCACGTACCTTTACCCGTGGTAGCCCGCTAGCAGGCCGACCGCGTACCTTCCCAGCCGTCGAGACCCGCGGTAGCCCGCTAGCAGGCCGACCGCGTACCTTCCCAGCCGTCGAGACCCGCGGTAGCCCGCTAGCAGGCCGTCCACGTACCTTTACCCGTGGTAGCCCGCTAGCAGGCCGACCGCGTACCTTCCCAGCCGTCGAGACCCGCGGTAGCCCGCTAGCAGGCCGACCACGTACCTTCCCAGCCGTCGAGACCCGCGGTAGCCCGCTAGCAGGCCGTCCGCGTACTTTTACCCGTGGTAGCCCGCTAGCAGGCCGTCCACGTACCTTTACCCGTGGTAGACGGCTAGCAGGCCGACCGCGTACCTTCACCCGCTGGCAGGCCCGATGATTTTTTTTTTTTTTTTTTTTTTTTTCAAATGTCGAAAATTCCTTTCTGGGTGAGAACGGCCCACAAGTAAGGGGTCGGATGGGTAGTGGGGATCGTCGGATCGACGGGCGACCGTCCCTGCCCCGGCTGTGCCGTCTTTTAAAATTTTGAAAAATTTTGAAATCTTGGAATCCCCAGTGGTCGTGTGCAACTTCATATCATGGGAGCAGTGAAGACCCGATCTTCGCTGTCGGGATAGACGCGGTAGTAAAGGAAGGTAAG
>NW_027269086.1:0-28000 GCF_963676685.1 Mytilus edulis
TTGGCATGATTTAAGCTTAGTGTATTATGAGTCAGTTTACAAAGTTTCAAAGCCATATGATACATATTATAGAAAATGTGGCATTTTTTATATCTCAACTTTGGTTGCTGAATTGTGACGTTGAAATAGAAAAATTTCAACTTTCAAATTTTCGCTTCAAAAATCCCCCGAAACACCAAATTGTACTTTTTTATGTCTCAATGCATAAGATATTATATATTCAAAGTTAATGATAGCATACTTAATGTATGAGACTTATAAAAATTTGACAAAAGTTAATTTTATATGTGCCTATGCCAAAAAATAGAGGTTTTCAAATGAAGCGAGGCCTTATATGAAATGTAATATTTTCCACTTATAACAATTTTCTGAAGTTTCTAAGTTAAAACAAAACATTTAACATATCATAAATGTTCTTTTCATGTAAATATAAGTTTCAAAAAGCATAACACATGAGTTTTACATGGTATTAAGCAATGTCAAGCTTAAAATAACAAGTTGTCAATTTTGGCCGTTCCCTATATTTCCATATTTAATTGCATATAAATGATATTGGAGATGAAAATATGCTTCTTTTTGCCAAAATTCTTGCTGAGATATGATCAAATTTGAAGCCTGGATGTAACAAGACTGTTGCTTTTAATTGTATATGTAGAAAGTATGGTCTGATGCAAAGTTTTTTCAATTTACTGTTTAAAACCTGCATGGAATTTCAGTCTTAAAATGCCAATATTTTAACCACCAGCTATCCAACAGAAGAAAATAAAGGTATTCTGTGAAACAGACAAGTTTAAACAACCAGTAATAAGTGCTTTTCATATAGATTCAGTGCAATCTGTTTAAAGAAATACAATTTTAAAGTGCATAGAACTTCATATTTCACTTGCTTCGTACGGACCGCTAGACCTAGACTATTAAAACAGCTCATTTTATACTCTTTTTATGCTTTTATCCACTTTTCTTTGTGTTCAGAGTTCACAAATGAGTAAAGCACATGAAATAAATACCACAAACACAAATAGATATCAGAAAAAAATTGTCAGAGAAAAATTAAGGATGCTGATTTTGCAAAAATATTGAAAAAAGTGAAAAAGCTACTTTTTGGGCATATTGGCTGAAAAGTGACTTTTTTTTACAAATTTCTATCAAATAAAAGTGGAAATCATTTCTTCTCCTATAGTTTGACAAATCAATACCAATAGATCATTCAGAGAAGATGTCAAAATATAAATTCAAAATTTGCTGAAATGCACCTATTAGGGGCCAAAAACTTGACCAATTCCAATAAAACTTGGCATGATTTAAGCTTAGTGTATTATGAGTCAGTTTACAAAGTTTCAAAGCCATATGATACATATTATAGAAAATGTGGCATTTTTTATATCTCAACTTTGGTTGCTGAATTGTGACGTTGAAATAGAAAAATTTCAACTTTCAAATTTTCGCTTCAAAAATCCCCCGAAACACCAAATTGTACTTTTTTATGTCTCAATGCATAAGATATTATATATTCAAAGTTAATGATAGCATACTTAATGTATGAGACTTATAAAAATTTGACAAAAGTTAATTTTATATGTGCCTATGCCAAAAAATAGAGGTTTTCAAATGAAGCGAGGCCTTATATGAAATGTAATATTTTCCACTTATAACAATTTTCTGAAGTTTCTAAGTTAAAACAAAACATTTAACATATCATAAATGTTCTTTTCATGTAAATATAAGTTTCAAAAAGCATAACACATGAGTTTTACATGGTATTAAGCAATGTCAAGCTTAAAATAACAAGTTGTCAATTTTGGCCGTTCCCTATATTTCCATATTTAATTGCATATAAATGATATTGGAGATGAAAATATGCTTCTTTTTGCCAAAATTCTTGCTGAGATATGATCAAATTTGAAGCCTGGATGTAACAAGACTGTTGCTTTTAATTGTATATGTAGAAAGTATGGTCTGATGCAAAGTTTTTTCAATTTACTGTTTAAAACCTGCATGGAATTTCAGTCTTAAAATGCCAATATTTTAACCACCAGCTATCCAACAGAAGAAAATAAAGGTATTCTGTGAAACAGACAAGTTTAAACAACCAGTAATAAGTGCTTTTCATATAGATTCAGTGCAATCTGTTTAAAGAAATACAATTTTAAAGTGCATAGAACTTCATATTTCACTTGCTTCGTACGGACCGCTAGACCTAGACTATTAAAACAGCTCATTTTATACTCTTTTTATGCTTTTATCCACTTTTCTTTGTGTTCAGAGTTCACAAATGAGTAAAGCACATGAAATAAATACCACAAACACAAATAGATATCAGAAAAAAATTGTCAGAGAAAAATTAAGGATGCTGATTTTGCAAAAATATTGAAAAAAGTGAAAAAGCTACTTTTTGGGCATATTGGCTGAAAAGTGACTTTTTTTTACAAATTTCTATCAAATAAAAGTGGAAATCATTTCTTCTCCTATAGTTTGACAAATCAATACCAATAGATCATTCAGAGAAGTTGTCAAAATATAAATTCAAAATTTGCTGAAATGCACCTCTTAGGCCCGAGACCACAATTAATTCCTCTATTAGTTCTTTATAACGTTTTGTCTCATAAAAAAAAATTGAACTGTTCTTTTTGGCAGATCTTTTGTGTGTGTAATGTACAGTACAAGGCCAAAAATATGTCCAAGTTTCAGAAACATTGCATGTTTACAACTTACAAATTTAGCCAATACACATCCATACCCCTATGGACAAGTCAAGAGATGTTCCGAAAACTGTAAATATCACCTTTTTGCACCTGACCTAATCACTCTTTCCATATCAAAATCAGTTAAAATAAAACATCTAAAAAATTATTTCACCTCTCTTTTTTCATTTCCACCTTATAAAAGCTAAGAAATGTTTGAGAAAAGGAAAGAAAAAAATTTAAGAAGAAATACACTTAAATTAAAGGGAACTATATTCGTGAACAACGAAAAGCGGGGTCATTAATTGTGGTCTTGGGCCTATTAGGGGCCAAAAACTTGACCAATTCCAATAAAACTTGGCATGATTTAAGCTTAGTGTATTATGAGTCAGTTTACAAAGTTTCAAAGCCATATGATACATATTATAGAAAATGTGGCATTTTTTATATCTCAACTTTGGTTGCTGAATTGTGACGTTGAAATAGAAAAATTTCAACTTTCAAATTTTCGCTTCAAAAATCCCCCGAAACACCAAATTGTACTTTTTTATGTCTCAATGCATAAGATATTATATATTCAAAGTTAATGATAGCATACTTAATGTATGAGACTTATAAAAATTTGACAAAAGTTAATTTTATATGTGCCTATGCCAAAAAATAGAGGTTTTCAAATGAAGCGAGGCCTTATATGAAATGTAATATTTTCCACTTATAACAATTTTCTGAAGTTTCTAAGTTAAAACAAAACATTTAACATATCATAAATGTTCTTTTCATGTAAATATAAGTTTCAAAAAGCATAACACATGAGTTTTACATGGTATTAAGCAATGTCAAGCTTAAAATAACAAGTTGTCAATTTTGGCCGTTCCCTATATTTCCATATTTAATTGCATATAAATGATATTGGAGATGAAAATATGCTTCTTTTTGCCAAAATTCTTGCTGAGATATGATCAAATTTGAAGCCTGGATGTAACAAGACTGTTGCTTTTAATTGTATATGTAGAAAGTATGGTCTGATGCAAAGTTTTTTCAATTTACTGTTTAAAACCTGCATGGAATTTCAGTCTTAAAATGCCAATATTTTAACCACCAGCTATCCAACAGAAGAAAATAAAGGTATTCTGTGAAACAGACAAGTTTAAACAACCAGTAATAAGTGCTTTTCATATAGATTCAGTGCAATCTGTTTAAAGAAATACAATTTTAAAGTGCATAGAACTTCATATTTCACTTGCTTCGTACGGACCGCTAGACCTAGACTATTAAAACAGCTCATTTTATACTCTTTTTATGCTTTTATCCACTTTTCTTTGTGTTCAGAGTTCACAAATGAGTAAAGCACATGAAATAAATACCACAAACACAAATAGATATCAGAAAAAAATTGTCAGAGAAAAATTAAGGATGCTGATTTTGCAAAAATATTGAAAAAAGTGAAAAAGCTACTTTTTGGGCATATTGGCTGAAAAGTGACTTTTTTTTACAAATTTCTATCAAATAAAAGTGGAAATCATTTCTTCTCCTATAGTTTGACAAATCAATACCAATAGATCATTCAGAGAAGTTGTCAAAATATAAATTCAAAATTTGCTGAAATGCACCTATTAGGGGCCAAAAACTTGACCAATTCCAATAAAACTTGGCATGATTTAAGCTTAGTGTATTATGAGTCAGTTTACAAAGTTTCAAAGCCATATGATACATATTATAGAAAATGTGGCATTTTTTATATCTCAACTTTGGTTGCTGAATTGTGACGTTGAAATAGAAAAATTTCAACTTTCAAATTTTCGCTTCAAAAATCCCCCGAAACACCAAATTGTACTTTTTTATGTCTCAATGCATAAGATATTATATATTCAAAGTTAATGATAGCATACTTAATGTATGAGACTTATAAAAATTTGACAAAAGTTAATTTTATATGTGCCTATGCCAAAAAATAGAGGTTTTCAAATGAAGCGAGGCCTTATATGAAATGTAATATTTTCCACTTATAACAATTTTCTGAAGTTTCTAAGTTAAAACAAAACATTTAACATATCATAAATGTTCTTTTCATGTAAATATAAGTTTCAAAAAGCATAACACATGAGTTTTACATGGTATTAAGCAATGTCAAGCTTAAAATAACAAGTTGTCAATTTTGGCCGTTCCCTATATTTCCATATTTAATTGCATATAAATGATATTGGAGATGAAAATATGCTTCTTTTTGCCAAAATTCTTGCTGAGATATGATCAAATTTGAAGCCTGGATGTAACAAGACTGTTGCTTTTAATTGTATATGTAGAAAGTATGGTCTGATGCAAAGTTTTTTCAATTTACTGTTTAAAACCTGCATGGAATTTCAGTCTTAAAATGCCAATATTTTAACCACCAGCTATCCAACAGAAGAAAATAAAGGTATTCTGTGAAACAGACAAGTTTAAACAACCAGTAATAAGTGCTTTTCATATAGATTCAGTGCAATCTGTTTAAAGAAATACAATTTTAAAGTGCATAGAACTTCATATTTCACTTGCTTCGTACGGACCGCTAGACCTAGACTATTAAAACAGCTCATTTTATACTCTTTTTATGCTTTTATCCACTTTTCTTTGTGTTCAGAGTTCACAAATGAGTAAAGCACATGAAATAAATACCACAAACACAAATAGATATCAGAAAAAAATTGTCAGAGAAAAATTAAGGATGCTGATTTTGCAAAAATATTGAAAAAAGTGAAAAAGCTACTTTTTGGGCATATTGGCTGAAAAGTGACTTTTTTTTACAAATTTCTATCAAATAAAAGTGGAAATCATTTCTTCTCCTATAGTTTGACAAATCAATACCAATAGATCATTCAGAGAAGATGTCAAAATATAAATTCAAAATTTGCTGAAATGCACCTATTAGGGGCCAAAAACTTGACCAATTCCAATAAAACTTGGCATGATTTAAGCTTAGTGTATTATGAGTCAGTTTACAAAGTTTCAAAGCCATATGATACATATTATAGAAAATGTGGCATTTTTTATATCTCAACTTTGGTTGCTGAATTGTGACGTTGAAATAGAAAAATTTCAACTTTCAAATTTTCGCTTCAAAAATCCCCCGAAACACCAAATTGTACTTTTTTATGTCTCAATGCATAAGATATTATATATTCAAAGTTAATGATAGCATACTTAATGTATGAGACTTATAAAAATTTGACAAAAGTTAATTTTATATGTGCCTATGCCAAAAAATAGAGGTTTTCAAATGAAGCGAGGCCTTATATGAAATGTAATATTTTCCACTTATAACAATTTTCTGAAGTTTCTAAGTTAAAACAAAACATTTAACATATCATAAATGTTCTTTTCATGTAAATATAAGTTTCAAAAAGCATAACACATGAGTTTTACATGGTATTAAGCAATGTCAAGCTTAAAATAACAAGTTGTCAATTTTGGCCGTTCCCTATATTTCCATATTTAATTGCATATAAATGATATTGGAGATGAAAATATGCTTCTTTTTGCCAAAATTCTTGCTGAGATATGATCAAATTTGAAGCCTGGATGTAACAAGACTGTTGCTTTTAATTGTATATGTAGAAAGTATGGTCTGATGCAAAGTTTTTTCAATTTACTGTTTAAAACCTGCATGGAATTTCAGTCTTAAAATGCCAATATTTTAACCACCAGCTATCCAACAGAAGAAAATAAAGGTATTCTGTGAAACAGACAAGTTTAAACAACCAGTAATAAGTGCTTTTCATATAGATTCAGTGCAATCTGTTTAAAGAAATACAATTTTAAAGTGCATAGAACTTCATATTTCACTTGCTTCGTACGGACCGCTAGACCTAGACTATTAAAACAGCTCATTTTATACTCTTTTTATGCTTTTATCCACTTTTCTTTGTGTTCAGAGTTCACAAATGAGTAAAGCACATGAAATAAATACCACAAACACAAATAGATATCAGAAAAAAATTGTCAGAGAAAAATTAAGGATGCTGATTTTGCAAAAATATTGAAAAAAGTGAAAAAGCTACTTTTTGGGCATATTGGCTGAAAAGTGACTTTTTTTTACAAATTTCTATCAAATAAAAGTGGAAATCATTTCTTCTCCTATAGTTTGACAAATCAATACCAATAGATCATTCAGAGAAGTTGTCAAAATATAAATTCAAAATTTGCTGAAATGCACCTCTTAGGCCCGAGACCACAATTAATTCCTCTATTAGTTCTTTATAACGTTTTGTCTCATAAAAAAAAATTGAACTGTTCTTTTTGGCAGATCTTTTGTGTGTGTAATGTACAGTACAAGGCCAAAAATATGTCCAAGTTTCAGAAACATTGCATGTTTACAACTTACAAATTTAGCCAATACACATCCATACCCCTATGGACAAGTCAAGAGATGTTCCGAAAACTGTAAATATCACCTTTTTGCACCTGACCTAATCACTCTTTCCATATCAAAATCAGTTAAAATAAAACATCTAAAAAATTATTTCACCTCTCTTTTTTCATTTCCACCTTATAAAAGCTAAGAAATGTTTGAGAAAAGGAAAGAAAAAAATTTAAGAAGAAATACACTTAAATTAAAGGGAACTATATTCGTGAACAACGAAAAGCGGGGTCATTAATTGTGGTCTTGGGCCTATTAGGGGCCAAAAACTTGACCAATTCCAATAAAACTTGGCATGATTTAAGCTTAGTGTATTATGAGTCAGTTTACAAAGTTTCAAAGCCATATGATACATATTATAGAAAATGTGGCATTTTTTATATCTCAACTTTGGTTGCTGAATTGTGACGTTGAAATAGAAAAATTTCAACTTTCAAATTTTCGCTTCAAAAATCCCCCGAAACACCAAATTGTACTTTTTTATGTCTCAATGCATAAGATATTATATATTCAAAGTTAATGATAGCATACTTAATGTATGAGACTTATAAAAATTTGACAAAAGTTAATTTTATATGTGCCTATGCCAAAAAATAGAGGTTTTCAAATGAAGCGAGGCCTTATATGAAATGTAATATTTTCCACTTATAACAATTTTCTGAAGTTTCTAAGTTAAAACAAAACATTTAACATATCATAAATGTTCTTTTCATGTAAATATAAGTTTCAAAAAGCATAACACATGAGTTTTACATGGTATTAAGCAATGTCAAGCTTAAAATAACAAGTTGTCAATTTTGGCCGTTCCCTATATTTCCATATTTAATTGCATATAAATGATATTGGAGATGAAAATATGCTTCTTTTTGCCAAAATTCTTGCTGAGATATGATCAAATTTGAAGCCTGGATGTAACAAGACTGTTGCTTTTAATTGTATATGTAGAAAGTATGGTCTGATGCAAAGTTTTTTCAATTTACTGTTTAAAACCTGCATGGAATTTCAGTCTTAAAATGCCAATATTTTAACCACCAGCTATCCAACAGAAGAAAATAAAGGTATTCTGTGAAACAGACAAGTTTAAACAACCAGTAATAAGTGCTTTTCATATAGATTCAGTGCAATCTGTTTAAAGAAATACAATTTTAAAGTGCATAGAACTTCATATTTCACTTGCTTCGTACGGACCGCTAGACCTAGACTATTAAAACAGCTCATTTTATACTCTTTTTATGCTTTTATCCACTTTTCTTTGTGTTCAGAGTTCACAAATGAGTAAAGCACATGAAATAAATACCACAAACACAAATAGATATCAGAAAAAAATTGTCAGAGAAAAATTAAGGATGCTGATTTTGCAAAAATATTGAAAAAAGTGAAAAAGCTACTTTTTGGGCATATTGGCTGAAAAGTGACTTTTTTTTACAAATTTCTATCAAATAAAAGTGGAAATCATTTCTTCTCCTATAGTTTGACAAATCAATACCAATAGATCATTCAGAGAAGTTGTCAAAATATAAATTCAAAATTTGCTGAAATGCACCTATTAGGGGCCAAAAACTTGACCAATTCCAATAAAACTTGGCATGATTTAAGCTTAGTGTATTATGAGTCAGTTTACAAAGTTTCAAAGCCATATGATACATATTATAGAAAATGTGGCATTTTTTATATCTCAACTTTGGTTGCTGAATTGTGACGTTGAAATAGAAAAATTTCAACTTTCAAATTTTCGCTTCAAAAATCCCCCGAAACACCAAATTGTACTTTTTTATGTCTCAATGCATAAGATATTATATATTCAAAGTTAATGATAGCATACTTAATGTATGAGACTTATAAAAATTTGACAAAAGTTAATTTTATATGTGCCTATGCCAAAAAATAGAGGTTTTCAAATGAAGCGAGGCCTTATATGAAATGTAATATTTTCCACTTATAACAATTTTCTGAAGTTTCTAAGTTAAAACAAAACATTTAACATATCATAAATGTTCTTTTCATGTAAATATAAGTTTCAAAAAGCATAACACATGAGTTTTACATGGTATTAAGCAATGTCAAGCTTAAAATAACAAGTTGTCAATTTTGGCCGTTCCCTATATTTCCATATTTAATTGCATATAAATGATATTGGAGATGAAAATATGCTTCTTTTTGCCAAAATTCTTGCTGAGATATGATCAAATTTGAAGCCTGGATGTAACAAGACTGTTGCTTTTAATTGTATATGTAGAAAGTATGGTCTGATGCAAAGTTTTTTCAATTTACTGTTTAAAACCTGCATGGAATTTCAGTCTTAAAATGCCAATATTTTAACCACCAGCTATCCAACAGAAGAAAATAAAGGTATTCTGTGAAACAGACAAGTTTAAACAACCAGTAATAAGTGCTTTTCATATAGATTCAGTGCAATCTGTTTAAAGAAATACAATTTTAAAGTGCATAGAACTTCATATTTCACTTGCTTCGTACGGACCGCTAGACCTAGACTATTAAAACAGCTCATTTTATACTCTTTTTATGCTTTTATCCACTTTTCTTTGTGTTCAGAGTTCACAAATGAGTAAAGCACATGAAATAAATACCACAAACACAAATAGATATCAGAAAAAAAATTGTCAGAGAAAAATTAAGGATGCTGATTTTGCAAAAATATTGAAAAAAGTGAAAAAGCTACTTTTTGGGCATATTGGCTGAAAAGTGACTTTTTTTTACAAATTTCTATCAAATAAAAGTGGAAATCATTTCTTCTCCTATAGTTTGACAAATCAATACCAATAGATCATTCAGAGAAGTTGTCAAAATATAAATTCAAAATTTGCTGAAATGCACCTCTTAGGGGCCAAAAACTTGACCAATTCCAATAAAACTTGGCATGATTTAAGCTTAGTGTATTATGAGTCAGTTTACAAAGTTTCAAAGCCATATGATACATATTATAGAAAATGTGGCATTTTTTATATCTCAACTTTGGTTGCTGAATTGTGACGTTGAAATAGAAAAATTTCAACTTTCAAATTTTCGCTTCAAAAATCCCCCGAAACACCAAATTGTACTTTTTTATGTCTCAATGCATAAGATATTATATATTCAAAGTTAATGATAGCATACTTAATGTATGAGACTTATAAAAATTTGACAAAAGTTAATTTTATATGTGCCTATGCCAAAAAATAGAGGTTTTCAAATGAAGCGAGGCCTTATATGAAATGTAATATTTTCCACTTATAACAATTTTCTGAAGTTTCTAAGTTAAAACAAAACATTTAACATATCATAAATGTTCTTTTCATGTAAATATAAGTTTCAAAAAGCATAACACATGAGTTTTACATGGTATTAAGCAATGTCAAGCTTAAAATAACAAGTTGTCAATTTTGGCCGTTCCCTATATTTCCATATTTAATTGCATATAAATGATATTGGAGATGAAAATATGCTTCTTTTTGCCAAAATTCTTGCTGAGATATGATCAAATTTGAAGCCTGGATGTAACAAGACTGTTGCTTTTAATTGTATATGTAGAAAGTATGGTCTGATGCAAAGTTTTTTCAATTTACTGTTTAAAACCTGCATGGAATTTCAGTCTTAAAATGCCAATATTTTAACCACCAGCTATCCAACAGAAGAAAATAAAGGTATTCTGTGAAACAGACAAGTTTAAACAACCAGTAATAAGTGCTTTTCATATAGATTCAGTGCAATCTGTTTAAAGAAATACAATTTTAAAGTGCATAGAACTTCATATTTCACTTGCTTCGTACGGACCGCTAGACCTAGACTATTAAAACAGCTCATTTTATACTCTTTTTATGCTTTTATCCACTTTTCTTTGTGTTCAGAGTTCACAAATGAGTAAAGCACATGAAATAAATACCACAAACACAAATAGATATCAGAAAAAAATTGTCAGAGAAAAATTAAGGATGCTGATTTTGCAAAAATATTGAAAAAAGTGAAAAAGCTACTTTTTGGGCATATTGGCTGAAAAGTGACTTTTTTTTACAAATTTCTATCAAATAAAAGTGGAAATCATTTCTTCTCCTATAGTTTGACAAATCAATACCAATAGATCATTCAGAGAAGATGTCAAAATATAAATTCAAAATTTGCTGAAATGCACCTATTAGGGGCCAAAAACTTGACCAATTCCAATAAAACTTGGCATGATTTAAGCTTAGTGTATTATGAGTCAGTTTACAAAGTTTCAAAGCCATATGATACATATTATAGAAAATGTGGCATTTTTTATATCTCAACTTTGGTTGCTGAATTGTGACGTTGAAATAGAAAAATTTCAACTTTCAAATTTTCGCTTCAAAAATCCCCCGAAACACCAAATTGTACTTTTTTATGTCTCAATGCATAAGATATTATATATTCAAAGTTAATGATAGCATACTTAATGTATGAGACTTATAAAAATTTGACAAAAGTTAATTTTATATGTGCCTATGCCAAAAAATAGAGGTTTTCAAATGAAGCGAGGCCTTATATGAAATGTAATATTTTCCACTTATAACAATTTTCTGAAGTTTCTAAGTTAAAACAAAACATTTAACATATCATAAATGTTCTTTTCATGTAAATATAAGTTTCAAAAAGCATAACACATGAGTTTTACATGGTATTAAGCAATGTCAAGCTTAAAATAACAAGTTGTCAATTTTGGCCGTTCCCTATATTTCCATATTTAATTGCATATAAATGATATTGGAGATGAAAATATGCTTCTTTTTGCCAAAATTCTTGCTGAGATATGATCAAATTTGAAGCCTGGATGTAACAAGACTGTTGCTTTTAATTGTATATGTAGAAAGTATGGTCTGATGCAAAGTTTTTTCAATTTACTGTTTAAAACCTGCATGGAATTTCAGTCTTAAAATGCCAATATTTTAACCACCAGCTATCCAACAGAAGAAAATAAAGGTATTCTGTGAAACAGACAAGTTTAAACAACCAGTAATAAGTGCTTTTCATATAGATTCAGTGCAATCTGTTTAAAGAAATACAATTTTAAAGTGCATAGAACTTCATATTTCACTTGCTTCGTACGGACCGCTAGACCTAGACTATTAAAACAGCTCATTTTATACTCTTTTTATGCTTTTATCCACTTTTCTTTGTGTTCAGAGTTCACAAATGAGTAAAGCACATGAAATAAATACCACAAACACAAATAGATATCAGAAAAAAATTGTCAGAGAAAAATTAAGGATGCTGATTTTGCAAAAATATTGAAAAAAGTGAAAAAGCTACTTTTTGGGCATATTGGCTGAAAAGTGACTTTTTTTTACAAATTTCTATCAAATAAAAGTGGAAATCATTTCTTCTCCTATAGTTTGACAAATCAATACCAATAGATCATTCAGAGAAGTTGTCAAAATATAAATTCAAAATTTGCTGAAATGCACCTCTTAGGCCCGAGACCACAATTAATTCCTCTATTAGTTCTTTATAACGTTTTGTCTCATAAAAAAAAATTGAACTGTTCTTTTTGGCAGATCTTTTGTGTGTGTAATGTACAGTACAAGGCCAAAAATATGTCCAAGTTTCAGAAACATTGCATGTTTACAACTTACAAATTTAGCCAATACACATCCATACCCCTATGGACAAGTCAAGAGATGTTCCGAAAACTGTAAATATCACCTTTTTGCACCTGACCTAATCACTCTTTCCATATCAAAATCAGTTAAAATAAAACATCTAAAAAATTATTTCACCTCTCTTTTTTCATTTCCACCTTATAAAAGCTAAGAAATGTTTGAGAAAAGGAAAGAAAAAAATTTAAGAAGAAATACACTTAAATTAAAGGGAACTATATTCGTGAACAACGAAAAGCGGGGTCATTAATTGTGGTCTTGGGCCTATTAGGGGCCAAAAACTTGACCAATTCCAATAAAACTTGGCATGATTTAAGCTTAGTGTATTATGAGTCAGTTTACAAAGTTTCAAAGCCATATGATACATATTATAGAAAATGTGGCATTTTTTATATCTCAACTTTGGTTGCTGAATTGTGACGTTGAAATAGAAAAATTTCAACTTTCAAATTTTCGCTTCAAAAATCCCCCGAAACACCAAATTGTACTTTTTTATGTCTCAATGCATAAGATATTATATATTCAAAGTTAATGATAGCATACTTAATGTATGAGACTTATAAAAATTTGACAAAAGTTAATTTTATATGTGCCTATGCCAAAAAATAGAGGTTTTCAAATGAAGCGAGGCCTTATATGAAATGTAATATTTTCCACTTATAACAATTTTCTGAAGTTTCTAAGTTAAAACAAAACATTTAACATATCATAAATGTTCTTTTCATGTAAATATAAGTTTCAAAAAGCATAACACATGAGTTTTACATGGTATTAAGCAATGTCAAGCTTAAAATAACAAGTTGTCAATTTTGGCCGTTCCCTATATTTCCATATTTAATTGCATATAAATGATATTGGAGATGAAAATATGCTTCTTTTTGCCAAAATTCTTGCTGAGATATGATCAAATTTGAAGCCTGGATGTAACAAGACTGTTGCTTTTAATTGTATATGTAGAAAGTATGGTCTGATGCAAAGTTTTTTCAATTTACTGTTTAAAACCTGCATGGAATTTCAGTCTTAAAATGCCAATATTTTAACCACCAGCTATCCAACAGAAGAAAATAAAGGTATTCTGTGAAACAGACAAGTTTAAACAACCAGTAATAAGTGCTTTTCATATAGATTCAGTGCAATCTGTTTAAAGAAATACAATTTTAAAGTGCATAGAACTTCATATTTCACTTGCTTCGTACGGACCGCTAGACCTAGACTATTAAAACAGCTCATTTTATACTCTTTTTATGCTTTTATCCACTTTTCTTTGTGTTCAGAGTTCACAAATGAGTAAAGCACATGAAATAAATACCACAAACACAAATAGATATCAGAAAAAAATTGTCAGAGAAAAATTAAGGATGCTGATTTTGCAAAAATATTGAAAAAAGTGAAAAAGCTACTTTTTGGGCATATTGGCTGAAAAGTGACTTTTTTTTACAAATTTCTATCAAATAAAAGTGGAAATCATTTCTTCTCCTATAGTTTGACAAATCAATACCAATAGATCATTCAGAGAAGTTGTCAAAATATAAATTCAAAATTTGCTGAAATGCACCTCTTAGGGGCCAAAAACTTGACCAATTCCAATAAAACTTGGCATGATTTAAGCTTAGTGTATTATGAGTCAGTTTACAAAGTTTCAAAGCCATATGATACATATTATAGAAAATGTGGCATTTTTTATATCTCAACTTTGGTTGCTGAATTGTGACGTTGAAATAGAAAAATTTCAACTTTCAAATTTTCGCTTCAAAAATCCCCCGAAACACCAAATTGTACTTTTTTATGTCTCAATGCATAAGATATTATATATTTAAAGTTAATGATAGCATACTTAATGTATGAGACTTATAAAAATTTGACAAAAGTTAATTTTATATGTGCCTATGCCAAAAAATAGAGGTTTTCAAATGAAGCGAGGCCTTATATGAAATGTAATATTTTCCACTTATAACAATTTTCTGAAGTTTCTAAGTTAAAACAAAACATTTAACATATCATAAATGTTCTTTTCATGTAAATATAAGTTTCAAAAAGCATAACACATGAGTTTTACATGGTATTAAGCAATGTCAAGCTTAAAATAACAAGTTGTCAATTTTGGCCGTTCCCTATATTTCCATATTTAATTGCATATAAATGATATTGGAGATGAAAATATGCTTCTTTTTGCCAAAATTCTTGCTGAGATATGATCAAATTTGAAGCCTGGATGTAACAAGACTGTTGCTTTTAATTGTATATGTAGAAAGTATGGTCTGATGCAAAGTTTTTTCAATTTACTGTTTAAAACCTGCATGGAATTTCAGTCTTAAAATGCCAATATTTTAACCACCAGCTATCCAACAGAAGAAAATAAAGGTATTCTGTGAAACAGACAAGTTTAAACAACCAGTAATAAGTGCTTTTCATATAGATTCAGTGCAATCTGTTTAAAGAAATACAATTTTAAAGTGCATAGAACTTCATATTTCACTTGCTTCGTACGGACCGCTAGACCTAGACTATTAAAAGCTCATTTTATACTCTTTTTATGCTTTTATCCACTTTTCTTTGTGTTCAGAGTTCACAAATGAGTAAAGCACATGAAATAAATACCACAAACACAAATAGATATCAGAAAAAAATTGTCAGAGAAAAATTAAGGATGCTGATTTTGCAAAAATATTGAAAAAAGTGAAAAAGCTACTTTTTGGGCATATTGGCTGAAAAGTGACTTTTTTTTACAAATTTCTATCAAATAAAAGTGGAAATCATTTCTTCTCCTATAGTTTGACAAATCAATACCAATAGATCATTCAGAGAAGTTGTCAAAATATAAATTCAAAATTTGCTGAAATGCACCTCTTAGGGGCCAAAAACTTGACCAATTCCAATAAAACTTGGCATGATTTAAGCTTAGTGTATTATGAGTCAGTTTACAAAGTTTCAAAGCCATATGATACATATTATAGAAAATGTGGCATTTTTTATATCTCAACTTTGGTTGCTGAATTGTGACGTTGAAATAGAAAAATTTCAACTTTCAAATTTTCGCTTCAAAAATCCCCCGAAACACCAAATTGTACTTTTTTATGTCTCAATGCATAAGATATTATATATTCAAAGTTAATGATAGCATACTTAATGTATGAGACTTATAAAAATTTGACAAAAGTTAATTTTATATGTGCCTATGCCAAAAAATAGAGGTTTTCAAATGAAGCGAGGCCTTATATGAAATGTAATATTTTCCACTTATAACAATTTTCTGAAGTTTCTAAGTTAAAACAAAACATTTAACATATCATAAATGTTCTTTTCATGTAAATATAAGTTTCAAAAAGCATAACACATGAGTTTTACATGGTATTAAGCAATGTCAAGCTTAAAATAACAAGTTGTCAATTTTGGCCGTTCCCTATATTTCCATATTTAATTGCATATAAATGATATTGGAGATGAAAATATGCTTCTTTTTGCCAAAATTCTTGCTGAGATATGATCAAATTTGAAGCCTGGATGTAACAAGACTGTTGCTTTTAATTGTATATGTAGAAAGTATGGTCTGATGCAAAGTTTTTTCAATTTACTGTTTAAAACCTGCATGGAATTTCAGTCTTAAAATGCCAATATTTTAACCACCAGCTATCCAACAGAAGAAAATAAAGGTATTCTGTGAAACAGACAAGTTTAAACAACCAGTAATAAGTGCTTTTCATATAGATTCAGTGCAATCTGTTTAAAGAAATACAATTTTAAAGTGCATAGAACTTCATATTTCACTTGCTTCGTACGGACCGCTAGACCTAGACTATTAAAACAGCTCATTTTATACTCTTTTTATGCTTTTATCCACTTTTCTTTGTGTTCAGAGTTCACAAATGAGTAAAGCACATGAAATAAATACCACAAACACAAATAGATATCAGAAAAAAATTGTCAGAGAAAAATTAAGGATGCTGATTTTGCAAAAATATTGAAAAAAGTGAAAAAGCTACTTTTTGGGCATATTGGCTGAAAAGTGACTTTTTTTTACAAATTTCTATCAAATAAAAGTGGAAATCATTTCTTCTCCTATAGTTTGACAAATCAATACCAATAGATCATTCAGAGAAGTTGTCAAAATATATATTCAAAATTTGCTGAAATGCACCTCTTAGGCCCGAGACCACAATTAATTCCTCTATTAGTTCTTTATAACGTTTTGTCTCATAAAAAAAAATTGAACTGTTCTTTTTGGCAGATCTTTTGTGTGTGTAATGTACAGTACAAGGCCAAAAATATGTCCAAGTTTCAGAAACATTGCATGTTTACAACTTACAAATTTAGCCAATACACATCCATACCCCTATGGACAAGTCAAGAGATGTTCCGAAAACTGTAAATATCACCTTTTTGCACCTGACCTAATCACTCTTTCCATATCAAAATCAGTTAAAATAAAACATCTAAAAAATTATTTCACCTCTCTTTTTTCATTTCCACCTTATAAAAGCTAAGAAATGTTTGAGAAAAGGAAAGAAAAAAATTTAAGAAGAAATACACTTAAATTAAAGGGAACTATATTCGTGAACAACGAAAAGCGGGGTCATTAATTGTGGTCTTGGGCCTATTAGGGGCCAAAAACTTGACCAATTCCAATAAAACTTGGCATGATTTAAGCTTAGTGTATTATGAGTCAGTTTACAAAGTTTCAAAGCCATATGATACATATTATAGAAAATGTGGCATTTTTTATATCTCAACTTTGGTTGCTGAATTGTGACGTTGAAATAGAAAAATTTCAACTTTCAAATTTTCGCTTCAAAAATCCCCCGAAACACCAAATTGTACTTTTTTATGTCTCAATGCATAAGATATTATATATTCAAAGTTAATGATAGCATACTTAATGTATGAGACTTATAAAAATTTGACAAAAGTTAATTTTATATGTGCCTATGCCAAAAAATAGAGGTTTTCAAATGAAGCGAGGCCTTATATGAAATGTAATATTTTCCACTTATAACAATTTTCTGAAGTTTCTAAGTTAAAACAAAACATTTAACATATCATAAATGTTCTTTTCATGTAAATATAAGTTTCAAAAAGCATAACACATGAGTTTTACATGGTATTAAGCAATGTCAAGCTTAAAATAACAAGTTGTCAATTTTGGCCGTTCCCTATATTTCCATATTTAATTGCATATAAATGATATTGGAGATGAAAATATGCTTCTTTTTGCCAAAATTCTTGCTGAGATATGATCAAATTTGAAGCCTGGATGTAACAAGACTGTTGCTTTTAATTGTATATGTAGAAAGTATGGTCTGATGCAAAGTTTTTTCAATTTACTGTTTAAAACCTGCATGGAATTTCAGTCTTAAAATGCCAATATTTTAACCACCAGCTATCCAACAGAAGAAAATAAAGGTATTCTGTGAAACAGACAAGTTTAAACAACCAGTAATAAGTGCTTTTCATATAGATTCAGTGCAATCTGTTTAAAGAAATACAATTTTAAAGTGCATAGAACTTCATATTTCACTTGCTTCGTACGGACCGCTAGACCTAGACTATTAAAACAGCTCATTTTATACTCTTTTTATGCTTTTATCCACTTTTCTTTGTGTTCAGAGTTCACAAATGAGTAAAGCACATGAAATAAATACCACAAACACAAATAGATATCAGAAAAAAATTGTCAGAGAAAAATTAAGGATGCTGATTTTGCAAAAATATTGAAAAAAGTGAAAAAGCTACTTTTTGGGCATATTGGCTGAAAAGTGACTTTTTTTTACAAATTTCTATCAAATAAAAGTGGAAATCATTTCTTCTCCTATAGTTTGACAAATCAATACCAATAGATCATTCAGAGAAGTTGTCAAAATATAAATTCAAAATTTGCTGAAATGCACCTCTTAGGGGCCAAAAACTTGACCAATTCCAATAAAACTTGGCATGATTTAAGCTTAGTGTATTATGAGTCAGTTTACAAAGTTTCAAAGCCATATGATACATATTATAGAAAATGTGGCATTTTTTATATCTCAACTTTGGTTGCTGAATTGTGACGTTGAAATAGAAAAATTTCAACTTTCAAATTTTCGCTTCAAAAATCCCCCGAAACACCAAATTGTACTTTTTTATGTCTCAATGCATAAGATATTATATATTCAAAGTTAATGATAGCATACTTAATGTATGAGACTTATAAAAATTTGACAAAAGTTAATTTTATATGTGCCTATGCCAAAAAATAGAGGTTTTCAAATGAAGCGAGGCCTTATATGAAATGTAATATTTTCCACTTATAACAATTTTCTGAAGTTTCTAAGTTAAAACAAAACATTTAACATATCATAAATGTTCTTTTCATGTAAATATAAGTTTCAAAAAGCATAACACATGAGTTTTACATGGTATTAAGCAATGTCAAGCTTAAAATAACAAGTTGTCAATTTTGGCCGTTCCCTATATTTCCATATTTAATTGCATATAAATGATATTGGAGATGAAAATATGCTTCTTTTTGCCAAAATTCTTGCTGAGATATGATCAAATTTGAAGCCTGGATGTAACAAGACTGTTGCTTTTAATTGTATATGTAGAAAGTATGGTCTGATGCAAAGTTTTTTCAATTTACTGTTTAAAACCTGCATGGAATTTCAGTCTTAAAATGCCAATATTTTAACCACCAGCTATCCAACAGAAGAAAATAAAGGTATTCTGTGAAACAGACAAGTTTAAACAACCAGTAATAAGTGCTTTTCATATAGATTCAGTGCAATCTGTTTAAAGAAATACAATTTTAAAGTGCATAGAACTTCATATTTCACTTGCTTCGTACGGACCGCTAGACCTAGACTATTAAAACAGCTCATTTTATACTCTTTTTATGCTTTTATCCACTTTTCTTTGTGTTCAGAGTTCACAAATGAGTAAAGCACATGAAATAAATACCACAAACACAAATAGATATCAGAAAAAAATTGTCAGAGAAAAATTAAGGATGCTGATTTTGCAAAAATATTGAAAAAAGTGAAAAAGCTACTTTTTGGGCATATTGGCTGAAAAGTGACTTTTTTTTACAAATTTCTATCAAATAAAAGTGGAAATCATTTCTTCTCCTATAGTTTGACAAATCAATACCAATAGATCATTCAGAGAAGTTGTCAAAATATAAATTCAAAATTTGCTGAAATGCACCTCTTAGGCCCGAGACCACAATTAATTCCTCTATTAGTTCTTTATAACGTTTTGTCTCATAAAAAAAAATTGAACTGTTCTTTTTGGCAGATCTTTTGTGTGTGTAATGTACAGTACAAGGCCAAAAATATGTCCAAGTTTCAGAAACATTGCATGTTTACAACTTACAAATTTAGCCAATACACATCCATACCCCTATGGACAAGTCAAGAGATGTTCCGAAAACTGTAAATATCACCTTTTTGCACCTGACCTAATCACTCTTTCCATATCAAAATCAGTTAAAATAAAACATCTAAAAAATTATTTCACCTCTCTTTTTTCATTTCCACCTTATAAAAGCTAAGAAATGTTTGAGAAAAGGAAAGAAAAAAATTTAAGAAGAAATACACTTAAATTAAAGGGAACTATATTCGTGAACAACGAAAAGCGGGGTCATTAATTGTGGTCTTGGGCCTATTAGGGGCCAAAAACTTGACCAATTCCAATAAAACTTGGCATGATTTAAGCTTAGTGTATTATGAGTCAGTTTACAAAGTTTCAAAGCCATATGATACATATTATAGAAAATGTGGCATTTTTTATATCTCAACTTTGGTTGCTGAATTGTGACGTTGAAATAGAAAAATTTCAACTTTCAAATTTTCGCTTCAAAAATCCCCCGAAACACCAAATTGTACTTTTTTATGTCTCAATGCATAAGATATTATATATTCAAAGTTAATGATAGCATACTTAATGTATGAGACTTATAAAAATTTGACAAAAGTTAATTTTATATGTGCCTATGCCAAAAAATAGAGGTTTTCAAATGAAGCGAGGCCTTATATGAAATGTAATATTTTCCACTTATAACAATTTTCTGAAGTTTCTAAGTTAAAACAAAACATTTAACATATCATAAATGTTCTTTTCATGTAAATATAAGTTTCAAAAAGCATAACACATGAGTTTTACATGGTATTAAGCAATGTCAAGCTTAAAATAACAAGTTGTCAATTTTGGCCGTTCCCTATATTTCCATATTTAATTGCATATAAATGATATTGGAGATGAAAATATGCTTCTTTTTGCCAAAATTCTTGCTGAGATATGATCAAATTTGAAGCCTGGATGTAACAAGACTGTTGCTTTTAATTGTATATGTAGAAAGTATGGTCTGATGCAAAGTTTTTTCAATTTACTGTTTAAAACCTGCATGGAATTTCAGTCTTAAAATGCCAATATTTTAACCACCAGCTATCCAACAGAAGAAAATAAAGGTATTCTGTGAAACAGACAAGTTTAAACAACCAGTAATAAGTGCTTTTCATATAGATTCAGTGCAATCTGTTTAAAGAAATACAATTTTAAAGTGCATAGAACTTCATATTTCACTTGCTTCGTACGGACCGCTAGACCTAGACTATTAAAACAGCTCATTTTATACTCTTTTTATGCTTTTATCCACTTTTCTTTGTGTTCAGAGTTCACAAATGAGTAAAGCACATGAAATAAATACCACAAACACAAATAGATATCAGAAAAAAATTGTCAGAGAAAAATTAAGGATGCTGATTTTGCAAAAATATTGAAAAAAGTGAAAAAGCTACTTTTTGGGCATATTGGCTGAAAAGTGACTTTTTTTTACAAATTTCTATCAAATAAAAGTGGAAATCATTTCTTCTCCTATAGTTTGACAAATCAATACCAATAGATCATTCAGAGAAGTTGTCAAAATATAAATTCAAAATTTGCTGAAATGCACCTATTAGGGGCCAAAAACTTGACCAATTCCAATAAAACTTGGCATGATTTAAGCTTAGTGTATTATGAGTCAGTTTACAAAGTTTCAAAGCCATATGATACATATTATAGAAAATGTGGCATTTTTTATATCTCAACTTTGGTTGCTGAATTGTGACGTTGAAATAGAAAAATTTCAACTTTCAAATTTTCGCTTCAAAAATCCCCCGAAACACCAAATTGTACTTTTTTATGTCTCAATGCATAAGATATTATATATTCAAAGTTAATGATAGCATACTTAATGTATGAGACTTATAAAAATTTGACAAAAGTTAATTTTATATGTGCCTATGCCAAAAAATAGAGGTTTTCAAATGAAGCGAGGCCTTATATGAAATGTAATATTTTCCACTTATAACAATTTTCTGAAGTTTCTAAGTTAAAACAAAACATTTAACATATCATAAATGTTCTTTTCATGTAAATATAAGTTTCAAAAAGCATAACACATGAGTTTTACATGGTATTAAGCAATGTCAAGCTTAAAATAACAAGTTGTCAATTTTGGCCGTTCCCTATATTTCCATATTTAATTGCATATAAATGATATTGGAGATGAAAATATGCTTCTTTTTGCCAAAATTCTTGCTGAGATATGATCAAATTTGAAGCCTGGATGTAACAAGACTGTTGCTTTTAATTGTATATGTAGAAAGTATGGTCTGATGCAAAGTTTTTTCAATTTACTGTTTAAAACCTGCATGGAATTTCAGTCTTAAAATGCCAATATTTTAACCACCAGCTATCCAACAGAAGAAAATAAAGGTATTCTGTGAAACAGACAAGTTTAAACAACCAGTAATAAGTGCTTTTCATATAGATTCAGTGCAATCTGTTTAAAGAAATACAATTTTAAAGTGCATAGAACTTCATATTTCACTTGCTTCGTACGGACCGCTAGACCTAGACTATTAAAACAGCTCATTTTATACTCTTTTTATGCTTTTATCCACTTTTCTTTGTGTTCAGAGTTCACAAATGAGTAAAGCACATGAAATAAATACCACAAACACAAATAGATATCAGAAAAAAATTGTCAGAGAAAAATTAAGGATGCTGATTTTGCAAAAATATTGAAAAAAGTGAAAAAGCTACTTTTTGGGCATATTGGCTGAAAAGTGACTTTTTTTTACAAATTTCTATCAAATAAAAGTGGAAATCATTTCTTCTCCTATAGTTTGACAAATCAATACCAATAGATCATTCAGAGAAGTTGTCAAAATATAAATTCAAAATTTGCTGAAATGCACCTCTTAGGGGCCAAAAACTTGACCAATTCCAATAAAACTTGGCATGATTTAAGCTTAGTGTATTATGAGTCAGTTTACAAAGTTTCAAAGCCATATGATACATATTATAGAAAATGTGGCATTTTTTATATCTCAACTTTGGTTGCTGAATTGTGACGTTGAAATAGAAAAATTTCAACTTTCAAATTTTCGCTTCAAAAATCCCCCGAAACACCAAATTGTACTTTTTTATGTCTCAATGCATAAGATATTATATATTCAAAGTTAATGATAGCATACTTAATGTATGAGACTTATAAAAATTTGACAAAAGTTAATTTTATATGTGCCTATGCCAAAAAATAGAGGTTTTCAAATGAAGCGAGGCCTTATATGAAATGTAATATTTTCCACTTATAACAATTTTCTGAAGTTTCTAAGTTAAAACAAAACATTTAACATATCATAAATGTTCTTTTCATGTAAATATAAGTTTCAAAAAGCATAACACATGAGTTTTACATGGTATTAAGCAATGTCAAGCTTAAAATAACAAGTTGTCAATTTTGGCCGTTCCCTATATTTCCATATTTAATTGCATATAAATGATATTGGAGATGAAAATATGCTTCTTTTTGCCAAAATTCTTGCTGAGATATGATCAAATTTGAAGCCTGGATGTAACAAGACTGTTGCTTTTAATTGTATATGTAGAAAGTATGGTCTGATGCAAAGTTTTTTCAATTTACTGTTTAAAACCTGCATGGAATTTCAGTCTTAAAATGCCAATATTTTAACCACCAGCTATCCAACAGAAGAAAATAAAGGTATTCTGTGAAACAGACAAGTTTAAACAACCAGTAATAAGTGCTTTTCATATAGATTCAGTGCAATCTGTTTAAAGAAATACAATTTTAAAGTGCATAGAACTTCATATTTCACTTGCTTCGTACGGACCGCTAGACCTAGACTATTAAAACAGCTCATTTTATACTCTTTTTATGCTTTTATCCACTTTTCTTTGTGTTCAGAGTTCACAAATGAGTAAAGCACATGAAATAAATACCACAAACACAAATAGATATCAGAAAAAAATTGTCAGAGAAAAATTAAGGATGCTGATTTTGCAAAAATATTGAAAAAAGTGAAAAAGCTACTTTTTGGGCATATTGGCTGAAAAGTGACTTTTTTTTACAAATTTCTATCAAATAAAAGTGGAAATCATTTCTTCTCCTATAGTTTGACAAATCAATACCAATAGATCATTCAGAGAAGTTGTCAAAATATAAATTCAAAATTTGCTGAAATGCACCTATTAGGGGCCAAAAACTTGACCAATTCCAATAAAACTTGGCATGATTTAAGCTTAGTGTATTATGAGTCAGTTTACAAAGTTTCAAAGCCATATGATACATATTATAGAAAATGTGGCATTTTTTATATCTCAACTTTGGTTGCTGAATTGTGACGTTGAAATAGAAAAATTTCAACTTTCAAATTTTCGCTTCAAAAATCCCCCGAAACACCAAATTGTACTTTTTTATGTCTCAATGCATAAGATATTATATATTCAAAGTTAATGATAGCATACTTAATGTATGAGACTTATAAAAATTTGACAAAAGTTAATTTTATATGTGCCTATGCCAAAAAATAGAGGTTTTCAAATGAAGCGAGGCCTTATATGAAATGTAATATTTTCCACTTATAACAATTTTCTGAAGTTTCTAAGTTAAAACAAAACATTTAACATATCATAAATGTTCTTTTCATGTAAATATAAGTTTCAAAAAGCATAACACATGAGTTTTACATGGTATTAAGCAATGTCAAGCTTAAAATAACAAGTTGTCAATTTTGGCCGTTCCCTATATTTCCATATTTAATTGCATATAAATGATATTGGAGATGAAAATATGCTTCTTTTTGCCAAAATTCTTGCTGAGATATGATCAAATTTGAAGCCTGGATGTAACAAGACTGTTGCTTTTAATTGTATATGTAGAAAGTATGGTCTGATGCAAAGTTTTTTCAATTTACTGTTTAAAACCTGCATGGAATTTCAGTCTTAAAATGCCAATATTTTAACCACCAGCTATCCAACAGAAGAAAATAAAGGTATTCTGTGAAACAGACAAGTTTAAACAACCAGTAATAAGTGCTTTTCATATAGATTCAGTGCAATCTGTTTAAAGAAATACAATTTTAAAGTGCATAGAACTTCATATTTCACTTGCTTCGTACGGACCGCTAGACCTAGACTATTAAAACAGCTCATTTTATACTCTTTTTATGCTTTTATCCACTTTTCTTTGTGTTCAGAGTTCACAAATGAGTAAAGCACATGAAATAAATACCACAAACACAAATAGATATCAGAAAAAAATTGTCAGAGAAAAATTAAGGATGCTGATTTTGCAAAAATATTGAAAAAAGTGAAAAAGCTACTTTTTGGGCATATTGGCTGAAAAGTGACTTTTTTTTACAAATTTCTATCAAATAAAAGTGGAAATCATTTCTTCTCCTATAGTTTGACAAATCAATACCAATAGATCATTCAGAGAAGTTGTCAAAATATAAATTCAAAATTTGCTGAAATGCACCTCTTAGGCCCGAGACCACAATTAATTCCTCTATTAGTTCTTTATAACGTTTTGTCTCATAAAAAAAAATTGAACTGTTCTTTTTGGCAGATCTTTTGTGTGTGTAATGTACAGTACAAGGCCAAAAATATGTCCAAGTTTCAGAAACATTGCATGTTTACAACTTACAAATTTAGCCAATACACATCCATACCCCTATGGACAAGTCAAGAGATGTTCCGAAAACTGTAAATATCACCTTTTTGCACCTGACCTAATCACTCTTTCCATATCAAAATCAGTTAAAATAAAACATCTAAAAAATTATTTCACCTCTCTTTTTTCATTTCCACCTTATAAAAGCTAAGAAATGTTTGAGAAAAGGAAAGAAAAAAATTTAAGAAGAAATACACTTAAATTAAAGGGAACTATATTCGTGAACAACGAAAAGCGGGGTCATTAATTGTGGTCTTGGGCCATATATTGGACGAGTGATGTAGTCTTTCGGAACACCGGATGTTATTCGGAACACTTCTGTTCTTTCCATGACCACCTTTCAAATACATGCGCAATAGCTATGACCACTTTTCAAATGCATGCGCAATAGCTTACTAATCTGTTGAATATGCATTAGCATCTTAAGTTGCTATAGAGATATTTTACGTATGATCTGAAATTTATATAATACTTTCTTGCACACGATTACAAGCTGCTAATATTAACCTACATGCGTAGTATTTTAATTAGTCAAACGATGTAACAAGCTGTGCTAGATATGAGATAAGATTTCATGTAAACAATGCGCTTTATATTCTGAACGAGAATAATTAAAAATAAAATCTTTAGAAAGAGTTTTAGTAGCATTTTCTTTACGTTTATAAGTGAAGATGTACATGTTGTTTATACTGAAATTAAAAGGGAAGTCTTTCTTGCATATGATTAAATTACAGTTTTGTTTTTTTTTGTTAAATGTTGCAACTTTTATAAGGTATAACTAGGTATATCCTGAATTGTACAGGTGTCACCTTTCTGCATGCCAATTTTCAACATACATTCAAAATCATATAAGAAGGCAGAGAGCTTCCGAAAGGAGGTACCACTAAAAATAACCCCTGGTTTTCTGGAAATCTTAAATTAGTATACTATGGAGCGCATTAATACTCAATTTTTAATGCAAACTCATAGACAGGTAAATTTTGGCTCAAAATGGTCTTAATATATTTCTCTTTCAACAAAATTTTCATTTCTGCAAATTTGTTAGTTAGTTTAGGTGAACAATGACATCAAATGCACTTTTTTTTGTCCGAGTAGGCCTACTTTCACATACGTTCTAAATTTGAGGGAGTAATTGGTGGTATGACACCTAAAGAGACAAAAAAGTTGATTAGAAATCTTTTATTTTGCTTTATTCTTAATCCTTAGTCAATTTGTAGTTAAAAACAGCCTATCTGAGCATTATGCGACTTATAATAAAAATTTCACAGCTCAATTTAAACTGACTGTAATGAATGACTTTGATAGAAAATACTTGAAAATTTCATTTTGGGCTACAGGAACATAAACTTTCAATATCAAGATCATTGTTTTACTGATTTTTTCTTTGTTTGTTCTACTTCTTTAAAGACTTCCAACAATTTTTACAATGAATTTAGTAAAAAATCCAAGGTATTGAAGTGTCAAGGAATATTGACCCCCCCCCCCCCCTTTTTTCATCTGGTGTCAGTAAAGTACTACAAATTGATCAACAGTGCAGTCATGGTCATTTAACTGTGTTTATTTACATCAGTTAATAAAATTTAAGATATAAAAATTTCATTTGGAATAATAAATGGTGCTTTTGTGAGTTTCTACAGTGCTTACATTAGGCTATGCTATCTGCCAAGTACATAGTATGACGCAATACTATAAGGGGTAAAAATCAAATAATTTCATTAAATCTGCATGACAAAATTTTTTTGGGGGTAGTAAACAACTTATGTTTCAATGTTTAACACCACAGAATAACTTTCTGTGCATTTACAGCATTATTTAGGACATTTTTTACATAAAAGCATATTGTCAGGATGGGAAAAGCTAAAAATAGGACAAACTCAAGATTTAGGCTCTAAATTTGCAATATGTGACATTTTGCCCTCAAAAAGATTGAAATGTGGCTACTATTATCTCAAATGATCAGTTAAGACAAAAAAAAACAATTGTTTTCTGATTTTGATGTTTCACCGCATTTTACTTAAAGAGACAAAAAAGTTGATTAGAAATCTTTTATTTTGCTTTATTCTTAATCCTTAGTCAATTTGTAGTTAAAAACAGCCTATCTGAGCATTATGCGACTTATAATAAAAATTTCACAGCTCAATTTAAACTGACTGTAATGAATGACTTTGATAGAAAATACTTGAAAATTTCATTTTGGGCTACAGGAACATAAACTTTCAATATCAAGATCATTGTTTTACTGATTTTTTCTTTGTTTGTTCTACTTCTTTAAAGACTTCCAACAATTTTTACAATGAATTTAGTAAAAAATCCAAGGTATTGAAGT
>NW_027269087.1:0-18829 GCF_963676685.1 Mytilus edulis
GGGCCACCCAAATATTAAAAAAAGAATCTAAAGTTGTTGTACAGTAGTTTCCAAATTTCTTTTCCTTTTTTCCTCCCATTCTGATAACAAAATATATTTTTTTTGCCCGCCCCAGAAAAAAAAGAATTTAAATTAAAAGTATAGAAGTACCCGATAATCATTTTACCCAAATTATTATTGTCCATTTTCAACTCCACTCTGCATGGAGGGAGGGGATCTGGGTGGCCCAAGCAGGAACTGGTTGAAACGCATGACTGCCGGCTGTTGTTGAAACCATGAGGTTCCAACGACAGATGTTCGACAGTAATGCATTTCGAATTGTGGCACAGGTGCGAAACATCATCAGTTTTATCAATAATGATATTCTGATGATGCACCATGTAGGCAAGCCTGTGCACATGCATTTGTCTCCACCCCCTGGCATCTGGAAATTTACAATTAATAACTCCATATTTGCCATTAGGTGTACATAAACCTGTCCAAATTTGACACTGCCCATTATAGCCAGGGGCAGAGCTTTCTGTTAATTTCTGACTATATTTCAAAAAAAATGCATCCATTTTGAAGATGTGATGTTTTGTAAGACAATAGAGTAGTAATATATTATTAAAATATAAAAAGGGTCCAACATTATTGACAGAAAGGGCTGAAACTGGGGTCAAAGGGCTTTTAGTGCATCAAAATGGCCAAAAATGCCTTAAATTGCATAATATTGCCAGTTTAAAAATTAAAATTGATTAAAATTACAATAAAACAATAATATTTATCATTTGAAGTGACTTTCTGCCAAAAAAGTTGGCCCTTTCTTCATTTTCAAGAATTTGGGTATCAGCCTCTTAGGCCACAGACCACAATTAATTCCTCTATTAGTTCTTTATAACTTTTTATCACATTAAAAAATTTGCACCATGCACTTTTGTCCAATCTTTTGTGTGTGTAATGTATAGTACCTGTCCAAAAGTATATCCAAAATTCAGAAAGATTGAAGCAATCACTTTTACAAAATTAGCCAATACACATCCCTACCCCTATTGACAAGTCAAGAGATGTTCCGAAAACTGTAAATATCACCTTTTTGCACTTAGCCTAATCACTCTTTCCATATCAAAATAAGTTAAAATACAACATCCAAAAGTTTATTTCTCCTATCTTCTTTCATTTCCAACCCATAAAAACTAAATAATCAATGAGAAAGGCAAAGAAAAAAAATAAAGAAAGAATACACCTTAATTAAAGGGAACTATATTCGTGAACAACGAAAAGTAGGGTCATTAATTGTGGTCTTGGGCCATCTACTACAGTCGCGTGACAGTTTATATAATCACGCGAGATCTTCAGCTGTTGTTCGCCATTGCTCTTTTTTGAACATCTAAAATATACCATGCTTGTGTGCAGTGTGCATGTTATGTGTTAGATGTTAGTAATGATTAATAACCCTTTGATTTTAAAACCATTGCATGTTTTCATGCAATCTGACAATTACATGAGTAATTGACACCAATTGTTTATTTCAACACCTGTTTTATTCAAATTTCTGTTCAATTTAAATCATTTAATGATGTAACAGTACACATGTGTATTATTGTGACGTCAGAATTAAGAAACAGACAGGCGTATTATAGAATCAATAACCTTTTTATAAAATGTTACCTCAAAAGTGTTTTTGATGTGTGTACATTCTTGAAATTACATACGCGACAGTACTTTTCAGTTGTTTCGCTGGTTGATATAGTCCAGTAGGGTTTTGGTGCTTCTCGCTTTGATTTACATAAGAGTTAGGTAAAATTTATAGGAATTTTATGGCAGAAAATTTACAAAACATGTATCTACTAGGAAAAGTTAAAGTTTAATAACTTTCTTGTTAAACAAGATATTTTAAAAAAGTAAGGTATCTGTAGCAGCTAAATGGCTAAATTTCAAGAATTTGAAAGAAAATTTTTAAAAAATCATGTTTTTTTAAATAAAAATTGGGTTTTTTCAAAAATTCTTGTATTTTTAGCTAAATTAAATTAAATAAAATTCCTTTAAAAATACTTAAATACAAAACTCACTTTCAAAACTTATCTTAAAAATAAGCTTATCTTATCTTTAATAAGTAAAATATAACTCAAACAATAATTAGACAAAATTCACAGGTACTTGACCTGTTTACCTGAGGTACCAATATTCATGTGAAACACCAGGTTATGTTACATGTAATAAAAATTTCAAACTAGTGTAATTTCTTTATTCCTTGAAATATCACATTCAAATAAACTTTTTAGTGAAGTTTAACTATTTGTTTATTTTTATCAATAAAGAGATTTAAATATTTTAAAAGATTTTTGTAAGAATTTTTTTTTATTAAAAAATACATCCACATGATCAAATTTGACAACAAAAAATTATTTAAAAAGTTAATTGAAAACATCCAATATGCTTTCTTGTTAAATTGATTACTCAATAAATTATTAAGAAACATATTTTCATAGATTTGATCAAACAATCTTAATCTGGACCCCTGAAAATGAAATAATTGGCTCAACTGGATACTGTTAAGAAAACACTTAATTTAGAGTTGCCTCAGAAGGTGGTCTCTGTAACACCATACCACATATTGCATCAAAGAACAAATATGTACATCAAAGCAGATATTGTACACCATTTTATTATAAATATCAGGGTGTCCAAATTTTATGCCATTAGTCCAAGTTGGGATATAACTGATCCAATTTAATTTTTCAAAATGTTCACTAAAGGTCATACCAAGAAATGGTCAAAGAAAGACAACTCTCCAAGAAATCCTGGATGCTTCCAAGCAGGCAAACCCAGTGGTAGAAGCAGAAGCCAGGCGTCAATACAGATCCCTGAATCAGCTAGTGCAAGTACTTCCTATGTGCGGCAAACTTTTAAATCTTCTGACTGCAAAATGGAGACGACTGGTAACATCTGTACACTTCGACCGCTCGATAATGCTGACCTGAAAAGAGAAGAAAATAAAGAATTACATTCTGGCATGAGGTGGATAGACAGTCAACTAAATATAAGCTTGATCAACACTAATATTAATAAGCACCAAGTGGACTCACCATCCTGTCCTATGTTTATTGCTGACTATTATGAACAGAAAAAGTGGGGAACTTGCTGGCAGTTTACCTTAAAATGCCTAGCCTGTGGTTTTATTGGAGACAGAATGAAGATGTACAAGGAAATAGCTAATGGCAAACCAGGACCCCAACCCAGGACAACCAAATGTAGCCCTAGCATCTGCTTTGCAGGACTGTCCAATTGGAAATACAACAGTGCAGCAACTACTTGCAGGAATAGACACACCACCACCATGTAGAAGCAGTATGCAACGCACATCCAGCAGAGTAGCAGCTGAAATGGTCAAGCTGAACAAAACAGACATGGCACAGAAACTGGAACTTGTAAAAGAAGTGAACAGGAGGCGAGGTGTCCCAGAAAATGAAATTAACATAACTGTGGATGCACGATACAACAGCAACACAATAGTTAGTAAAAAGAAGCCTGGTCAGAATGCGACTCAAGTTTTTGCATTGGGAATAGAAACAATAACAGATAGAAAGTTTATTGTAGCTGCTGTTGTACAGAATAAGATGTGTTGGAAAGGGGCATGGCTTAGAGGGAAAGGCTTTCCAATAGAATGTCCTGGTCATGAAGAATGTACAGCAAATTTATACAGAGCTGCTGCCCTGTCAGAGTATGAGCTGGGAAAAGAGATGGGAAACCAGATAGGACTCCAGAAATGTCTGGTACGGTATGTGACCACAGATGGAGATGGACGTTCAGCTAAAGGTATTGAAGAAGCCCTTGCAGCTGTGGAACCAATGTGGAAAGTAGAAAGACTGGCAGACCATGTACATTTGGGACAGTCTCAATTCAGGGCCTCTTTGCGAGCTCAATACAGCCCGGGAATGTTCCATGGTAAAACCAAAGAGGAAAATAAACAACTTAAGACGGTATTTAGCAAAGATCTAAAGTGCAGATGCTCCATGATACTAAAGAAGCTGATGGAGAAATATGACAAAAACATTAATGAAATAAGCAAAGACTTACCAAAAGTGCTCGATGCTACCCTCCGCTGCTATGATGGTGATTGCACTCAGTGTCCTGAATATTCCATTGTCTGCAAAGGTGATGATGCACTCAACTGGTGGAGTCGTTCACATTACTTGTCAACATACCAGATCACTGCCCTGCAAATGGATAAAACAGATAAATTTTTACTTCAAGAAATCCTGAAATGAAATTAACTACAGAAGCTGTTGAAAGCATGAAACTTTATGACAATACCAACAAAAATGAAGGAGTTCATAGAGCACTGAGTGTAAATTTGCCCAAAAATGTTATTTACTCCAAAAATATGGAAGGACGACTTGCTTCAGGAGTACATAGAAACAACAACATGCCGGGAACCTCAACACAACTTAAATGTACGAATCTAGGAGTAGAACTTTCAGAACGAAGTAAACGTTACCTCAAGAAAATGGACACTGACTTTACATATAACCAAGATTATATACTAAGACCGGAAGTTCAAAAAAGGAGATTACAGCAGAATGCAGAAAGGCTTGCAGAGCACAAGACATGGAGAGAACTGAATAAAAAGCACGACTATTACTGCAAAGGTCAACTAGATCCACAGCCTGCCTTACAGTTCCAGGACCACGACAGCTACTGCAAACCAAAACTTCCAAGACCTGCTGCAGACTGAGATACCAGAACCACCAGCCAACAGAATCATAAAAGGTCCTTTTAAGGGCCACCCAAATATTAAAAAAAGAATCTAAAGTTGTTGTACAGTAGTTTCCCAAATTTCTTTTCCTTTTTTCCTCCCATTCTGATAACAAAATATATTTTTTTTGCCCGCCCCAGAAAAAAAAGAATTTAAATTAAAAGTATAGAAGTACCCGATAATCATTTTACCCAAATTATTATTGTCCATTTTCAACTCCACTCTGCATGGAGGGAGGGGATCTGGGTGGCCCAAGCAGGAACTGGTTGAAACGCATGACTGCCGGCTGTTGTTGAAACCATGAGGTTCCAACGACAGATGTTCGACAGTAATGCATTTCGAATTGTGGCACAGGTGCGAAACATCATCAGTTTTATCAATAATGATATTCTGATGATGCACCATGTAGGCAAGCCTGTGCACATGCATTTGTCTCCACCCCCTGGCATCTGGAAATTTACAATTAATAACTCCATATTTGCCATTAGGTGTACATAAACCTGTCCAAATTTGACACTGCCCATTATAGCCAGGGGCAGAGCTTTCTGTTAATTTCTGACTATATTTCAAAAAAAATGCATCCATTTTGAAGATGTGATGTTTTGTAAGACAATAGAGTAGTAATATATTATTAAAATATAAAAAGGGTCCAACATTATTGACAGAAAGGGCTGAAACTGGGGTCAAAGGGCTTTTAGTGCATCAAAATGGCCAAAAATGCCTTAAATTGCATAATATTGCCAGTTTAAAAATTAAAATTGATTAAAATTACAATAAAACAATAATATTTATCATTTGAAGTGACTTTCTGCCAAAAAAGTTGGCCCTTTCTTCATTTTCAAGAATTTGGGTATCAGCCTCTTAGGCCACAGACCACAATTAATTCCTCTATTAGTTCTTTATAACTTTTTATCACATTAAAAAATTTGCACCATGCACTTTTGTCCAATCTTTTGTGTGTGTAATGTATAGTACCTGTCCAAAAGTATATCCAAAATTCAGAAAGATTGAAGCAATCACTTTTACAAAATTAGCCAATACACATCCCTACCCCTATTGACAAGTCAAGAGATGTTCCGAAAACTGTAAATATCACCTTTTTGCACTTAGCCTAATCACTCTTTCCATATCAAAATAAGTTAAAATACAACATCCAAAAGTTTATTTCTCCTATCTTCTTTCATTTCCAACCCATAAAAACTAAATAATCAATGAGAAAGGCAAAGAAAAAAAATAAAGAAAGAATACACCTTAATTAAAGGGAACTATATTCGTGAACAACGAAAAGTAGGGTCATTAATTGTGGTCTTGGGCCATCTACTACAGTCGCGTGACAGTTTATATAATCACGCGAGATCTTCAGCTGTTGTTCGCCATTGCTCTTTTTTTGAACATCTAAAATATACCATGCTTGTGTGCAGTGTGCATGTTATGTGTTAGATGTTAGTAATGATTAATAACCCTTTGATTTTAAAACCATTGCATGTTTTCATGCAATCTGACAATTACATGAGTAATTGACACCAATTGTTTATTTCAACACCTGTTTTATTCAAATTTCTGTTCAATTTAAATCATTTAATGATGTAACAGTACACATGTGTATTATTGTGACGTCAGAATTAAGAAACAGACAGGCGTATTATAGAATCAATAACCTTTTTATAAAATGTTACCTCAAAAGTGTTTTTGATGTGTGTACATTCTTGAAATTACATACGCGACAGTACTTTTCAGTTGTTTCGCTGGTTGATATAGTCCAGTAGGGTTTTGGTGCTTCTCGCTTTGAATTTACATAAGAGTTAGGTAAAATTTATAGGAATTTTATGGCAGAAAATTTACAAAACATGTATCTACTAGGAAAAGTTAAAGTTTAATAACTTTCTTGTTAAACAAGATATTTTAAAAAAGTAAGGTATCTGTAGCAGCTAAATGGCTAAATTTCAAGAATTTGAAAGAAAATTTTTAAAAATCATGTTTTTTTAAATAAAAATTGGGTTTTTTCAAAAATTCTTGTATTTTTAGCTAAATTAAATTAAATAAAATTCCTTTAAAAATACTTAAATACAAAACTCACTTTCAAAACTTATCTTAAAAATAAGCTTATCTTATCTTTAATAAGTAAAATATAACTCAAACAATAATTAGACAAAATTCACAGGTACTTGACCTGTTTACCTGAGGTACCAATATTCATGTGAAACACCAGGTTATGTTACATGTAATAAAAATTTCAAACTAGTGTAATTTCTTTATTCCTTGAAATATCACATTCAAATAAACTTTTTAGTGAAGTTTAACTATTTGTTTATTTTTATCAATAAAGAGATTTAAATATTTTAAAAGATTTTTGTAAGAATTTTTTTTTATTAAAAAATACATCCACATGATCAAATTTGACAACAAAAATTATTTAAAAAGTTAATTGAAAACATCCAATATGCTTTCTTGTTAAATTGATTACTCAATAAATTATTAAGAAACATATTTTCATAGATTTGATCAAACAATCTTAATCTGGACCCCTGAAAATGAAATAATTGGCTCAACTGGATACTGTTAAGAAAACACTTAATTTAGAGTTGCCTCAGAAGGTGGTCTCTGTAACACCATACCACATATTGCATCAAAGAACAAATATGTACATCAAAGCAGATATTGTACACCATTTTATTATAAATATCAGGGTGTCCAAATTTTATGCCATTAGTCCAAGTTGGGATATAACTGATCCAATTTAATTTTTCAAAATGTTCACTAAAGGTCATACCAAGAAATGGTCAAAGAAAGACAACTCTCCAAGAAATCCTGGATGCTTCCAAGCAGGCAAACCCAGTGGTAGAAGCAGAAGCCAGGCGTCAATACAGATCCCTGAATCAGCTAGTGCAAGTACTTCCTATGTGCGGCAAACTTTTAAATCTTCTGACTGCAAAATGGAGACGACTGGTAACATCTGTACACTTCGACCGCTCGATAATGCTGACCTGAAAAGAGAAGAAAATAAAGAATTACATTCTGGCATGAGGTGGATAGACAGTCAACTAAATATAAGCTTGATCAACACTAATATTAATAAGCACCAAGTGGACTCACCATCCTGTCCTATGTTTATTGCTGACTATTATGAACAGAAAAAGTGGGGAACTTGCTGGCAGTTTACCTTAAAATGCCTAGCCTGTGGTTTTATTGGAGACAGAATGAAGATGTACAAGGAAATAGCTAATGGCAAACCAGGACCCAACCCAGGACAACCAAATGTAGCCCTAGCATCTGCTTTGCAGGACTGTCCAATTGGAAATACAACAGTGCAGCAACTACTTGCAGGAATAGACACACCACCACCATGTAGAAGCAGTATGCAACGCACATCCAGCAGAGTAGCAGCTGAAATGGTCAAGCTGAACAAAACAGACATGGCACAGAAACTGGAACTTGTAAAAGAAGTGAACAGGAGGCGAGGTGTCCCAGAAAATGAAATTAACATAACTGTGGATGCACGATACAACAGCAACACAATAGTTAGTAAAAAGAAGCCTGGTCAGAATGCGACTCAAGTTTTTGCATTGGGAATAGAAACAATAACAGATAGAAAGTTTATTGTAGCTGCTGTTGTACAGAATAAGATGTGTTGGAAAGGGGCATGGCTTAGAGGGAAAGGCTTTCCAATAGAATGTCCTGGTCATGAAGAATGTACAGCAAATTTATACAGAGCTGCTGCCCTGTCAGAGTATGAGCTGGGAAAAGAGATGGGAAACCAGATAGGACTCCAGAAATGTCTGGTACGGTATGTGACCACAGATGGAGATGGACGTTCAGCTAAAGGTATTGAAGAAGCCCTTGCAGCTGTGGAACCAATGTGGAAAGTAGAAAGACTGGCAGACCATGTACATTTGGGACAGTCTCAATTCAGGGCCTCTTTGCGAGCTCAATACAGCCCGGGAATGTTCCATGGTAAAACCAAAGAGGAAAATAAACAACTTAAGACGGTATTTAGCAAAGATCTAAAGTGCAGATGCTCCATGATACTAAAGAAGCTGATGGAGAAATATGACAAAAACATTAATGAAATAAGCAAAGACTTACCAAAAGTGCTCGATGCTACCCTCCGCTGCTATGATGGTGATTGCACTCAGTGTCCTGAATATTCCATTGTCTGCAAAGGTGATGATGCACTCAACTGGTGGAGTCGTTCACATTACTTGTCAACATACCAGATCACTGCCCTGCAAATGGATAAAACAGATAAATTTTTACTTCAAGAAATCCTGAAAATGAAATTAACTACAGAAGCTGTTGAAAGCATGAAACTTTATGACAATACCAACAAAAATGAAGGAGTTCATAGAGCACTGAGTGTAAATTTGCCCAAAAATGTTATTTACTCCAAAAATATGGAAGGACGACTTGCTTCAGGAGTACATAGAAACAACAACATGCCGGGAACCTCAACACAACTTAAATGTACGAATCTAGGAGTAGAACTTTCAGAACGAAGTAAACGTTACCTCAAGAAAATGGACACTGACTTTACATATAACCAAGATTATATACTAAGACCGGAAGTTCAAAAAAGGAGATTACAGCAGAATGCAGAAAGGCTTGCAGAGCACAAGACATGGAGAGAACTGAATAAAAAGCACGACTATTACTGCAAAGGTCAACTAGATCCACAGCCTGCCTTACAGTTCCAGGACCACGACAGCTACTGCAAACCAAAACTTCCAAGACCTGCTGCAGACTGAGATACCAGAACCACCAGCCAACAGAATCATAAAAGGTCCCTTTTAAGGGCCACCCAAATATTAAAAAAAGAATCTAAAGTTGTTGTACAGTAGTTTCCAAATTTCTTTTCCTTTTTTCCTCCCATTCTGATAACAAAATATATTTTTTTTGCCCGCCCCAGAAAAAAAAGAATTTAAATTAAAAGTATAGAAGTACCCGATAATCATTTTACCCAAATTATTATTGTCCATTTTCAACTCCACTCTGCATGGAGGGAGGGGATCTGGGTGGCCCAAGCAGGAACTGGTTGAAACGCATGACTGCCGGCTGTTGTTGAAACCATGAGGTTCCAACGACAGATGTTCGACAGTAATGCATTTCGAATTGTGGCACAGGTGCGAAACATCATCAGTTTTATCAATAATGATATTCTGATGATGCACCATGTAGGCAAGCCTGTGCACATGCATTTGTCTCCACCCCCTGGCATCTGGAAATTTACAATTAATAACTCCATATTTGCCATTAGGTGTACATAAACCTGTCCAAATTTGACACTGCCCATTATAGCCAGGGGCAGAGCTTTCTGTTAATTTCTGACTATATTTCAAAAAAAATGCATCCATTTTGAAGATGTGATGTTTTGTAAGACAATAGAGTAGTAATATATTATTAAAATATAAAAAGGGTCCAACATTATTGACAGAAAGGGCTGAAACTGGGGTCAAAGGGCTTTTAGTGCATCAAAATGGCCAAAAATGCCTTAAATTGCATAATATTGCCAGTTTAAAAATTAAAATTGATTAAAATTACAATAAAACAATAATATTTATCATTTGAAGTGACTTTCTGCCAAAAAAGTTGGCCCTTTCTTCATTTTCAAGAATTTGGGTATCAGCCTCTTAGGCCACAGACCACAATTAATTCCTCTATTAGTTCTTTATAACTTTTTATCACATTAAAAAATTTGCACCATGCACTTTTGTCCAATCTTTTGTGTGTGTAATGTATAGTACCTGTCCAAAAGTATATCCAAAATTCAGAAAGATTGAAGCAATCACTTTTACAAAATTAGCCAATACACATCCCTACCCCTATTGACAAGTCAAGAGATGTTCCGAAAACTGTAAATATCACCTTTTTGCACTTAGCCTAATCACTCTTTCCATATCAAAATAAGTTAAAATACAACATCCAAAAGTTTATTTCTCCTATCTTCTTTCATTTCCAACCCATAAAAACTAAATAATCAATGAGAAAGGCAAAGAAAAAAAATAAAGAAAGAATACACCTTAATTAAAGGGAACTATATTCGTGAACAACGAAAAGTAGGGTCATTAATTGTGGTCTTGGGCCATCTACTACAGTCGCGTGACAGTTTATATAATCACGCGAGATCTTCAGCTGTTGTTCGCCATTGCTCTTTTTTTGAACATCTAAAATATACCATGCTTGTGTGCAGTGTGCATGTTATGTGTTAGATGTTAGTAATGATTAATAACCCTTTGATTTTAAAACCATTGCATGTTTTCATGCAATCTGACAATTACATGAGTAATTGACACCAATTGTTTATTTCAACACCTGTTTTATTCAAATTTCTGTTCAATTTAAATCATTTAATGATGTAACAGTACACATGTGTATTATTGTGACGTCAGAATTAAGAAACAGACAGGCGTATTATAGAATCAATAACCTTTTTATAAAATGTTACCTCAAAAGTGTTTTTGATGTGTGTACATTCTTGAAATTACATACGCGACAGTACTTTTCAGTTGTTTCGCTGGTTGATATAGTCCAGTAGGGTTTTGGTGCTTCTCGCTTTGAATTTACATAAGAGTTAGGTAAAATTTATAGGAATTTTATGGCAGAAAATTTACAAAACATGTATCTACTAGGAAAAGTTAAAGTTTAATAACTTTCTTGTTAAACAAGATATTTTAAAAAAGTAAGGTATCTGTAGCAGCTAAATGGCTAAATTTCAAGAATTTGAAAGAAAATTTTTAAAAAATCATGTTTTTTTAAATAAAAATTGGGTTTTTTCAAAAATTCTTGTATTTTTAGCTAAATTAAATTAAATAAAATTCCTTTAAAAATACTTAAATACAAAACTCACTTTCAAAACTTATCTTAAAAATAAGCTTATCTTATCTTTAATAAGTAAAATATAACTCAAACAATAATTAGACAAAATTCACAGGTACTTGACCTGTTTACCTGAGGTACCAATATTCATGTGAAACACCAGGTTATGTTACATGTAATAAAAATTTCAAACTAGTGTAATTTCTTTATTCCTTGAAATATCACATTCAAATAAACTTTTTAGTGAAGTTTAACTATTTGTTTATTTTTATCAATAAAGAGATTTAAATATTTAAAAGATTTTTGTAAGAATTTTTTTTTATTAAAAAATACATCCACATGATCAAATTTGACAACAAAAATTATTTAAAAAGTTAATTGAAAACATCCAATATGCTTTCTTGTTAAATTGATTACTCAATAAATTATTAAGAAACATATTTTCATAGATTTGATCAAACAATCTTAATCTGGACCCCTGAAAATGAAATAATTGGCTCAACTGGATACTGTTAAGAAAACACTTAATTTAGAGTTGCCTCAGAAGGTGGTCTCTGTAACACCATACCACATATTGCATCAAAGAACAAATATGTACATCAAAGCAGATATTGTACACCATTTTATTATAAATATCAGGGTGTCCAAATTTTATGCCATTAGTCCAAGTTGGGATATAACTGATCCAATTTAATTTTTCAAAATGTTCACTAAAGGTCATACCAAGAAATGGTCAAAGAAAGACAACTCTCCAAGAAATCCTGGATGCTTCCAAGCAGGCAAACCCAGTGGTAGAAGCAGAAGCCAGGCGTCAATACAGATCCCTGAATCAGCTAGTGCAAGTACTTCCTATGTGCGGCAAACTTTTAAATCTTCTGACTGCAAAATGGAGACGACTGGTAACATCTGTACACTTCGACCGCTCGATAATGCTGACCTGAAAAGAGAAGAAAATAAAGAATTACATTCTGGCATGAGGTGGATAGACAGTCAACTAAATATAAGCTTGATCAACACTAATATTAATAAGCACCAAGTGGACTCACCATCCTGTCCTATGTTTATTGCTGACTATTATGAACAGAAAAAGTGGGGAACTTGCTGGCAGTTTACCTTAAAATGCCTAGCCTGTGGTTTTATTGGAGACAGAATGAAGATGTACAAGGAAATAGCTAATGGCAAACCAGGACCCAACCCAGGACAACCAAATGTAGCCCTAGCATCTGCTTTGCAGGACTGTCCAATTGGAAATACAACAGTGCAGCAACTACTTGCAGGAATAGACACACCACCACCATGTAGAAGCAGTATGCAACGCACATCCAGCAGAGTAGCAGCTGAAATGGTCAAGCTGAACAAAACAGACATGGCACAGAAACTGGAACTTGTAAAAGAAGTGAACAGGAGGCGAGGTGTCCCAGAAAATGAAATTAACATAACTGTGGATGCACGATACAACAGCAACACAATAGTTAGTAAAAAGAAGCCTGGTCAGAATGCGACTCAAGTTTTTGCATTGGGAATAGAAACAATAACAGATAGAAAGTTTATTGTAGCTGCTGTTGTACAGAATAAGATGTGTTGGAAAGGGGCATGGCTTAGAGGGAAAGGCTTTCCAATAGAATGTCCTGGTCATGAAGAATGTACAGCAAATTTATACAGAGCTGCTGCCCTGTCAGAGTATGAGCTGGGAAAAGAGATGGGAAACCAGATAGGACTCCAGAAATGTCTGGTACGGTATGTGACCACAGATGGAGATGGACGTTCAGCTAAAGGTATTGAAGAAGCCCTTGCAGCTGTGGAACCAATGTGGAAAGTAGAAAGACTGGCAGACCATGTACATTTGGGACAGTCTCAATTCAGGGCCTCTTTGCGAGCTCAATACAGCCCGGGAATGTTCCATGGTAAAACCAAAGAGGAAAATAAACAACTTAAGACGGTATTTAGCAAAGATCTAAAGTGCAGATGCTCCATGATACTAAAGAAGCTGATGGAGAAATATGACAAAAACATTAATGAAATAAGCAAAGACTTACCAAAAGTGCTCGATGCTACCCTCCGCTGCTATGATGGTGATTGCACTCAGTGTCCTGAATATTCCATTGTCTGCAAAGGTGATGATGCACTCAACTGGTGGAGTCGTTCACATTACTTGTCAACATACCAGATCACTGCCCTGCAAATGGATAAAACAGATAAATTTTTACTTCAAGAAATCCTGAAAATGAAATTAACTACAGAAGCTGTTGAAAGCATGAAACTTTATGACAATACCAACAAAAATGAAGGAGTTCATAGAGCACTGAGTGTAAATTTGCCCAAAAATGTTATTTACTCCAAAAATATGGAAGGACGACTTGCTTCAGGAGTACATAGAAACAACAACATGCCGGGAACCTCAACACAACTTAAATGTACGAATCTAGGAGTAGAACTTTCAGAACGAAGTAAACGTTACCTCAAGAAAATGGGACACTGACTTTACATATAACCAAGATTATATACTAAGACCGGAAGTTCAAAAAAGGAGATTACAGCAGAATGCAGAAAGGCTTGCAGAGCACAAGACATGGAGAGAACTGAATAAAAAGCACGACTATTACTGCAAAGGTCAACTAGATCCACAGCCTGCCTTACAGTTCCAGGACCACGACAGCTACTGCAAACCAAAACTTCCAAGACCTGCTGCAGACTGAGATACCAGAACCACCAGCCAACAGAATCATAAAAGGTCCTTTTAAGGGCCACCCAAATATTAAAAAAAGAATCTAAAGTTGTTGTACAGTAGTTTCCAAATTTCTTTTCCTTTTTTCCTCCCATTCTGATAACAAAATATATTTTTTTTGCCCGCCCCAGAAAAAAAAGAATTTAAATTAAAAGTATAGAAGTACCCGATAATCATTTTACCCAAATTATTATTGTCCATTTTCAACTCCACTCTGCATGGAGGGAGGGGATCTGGGTGGCCCAAGCAGGAACTGGTTGAAACGCATGACTGCCGGCTGTTGTTGAAACCATGAGGTTCCAACGACAGATGTTCGACAGTAATGCATTTCGAATTGTGGCACAGGTGCGAAACATCATCAGTTTTATCAATAATGATATTCTGATGATGCACCATGTAGGCAAGCCTGTGCACATGCATTTGTCTCCACCCCCTGGCATCTGGAAATTTACAATTAATAACTCCATATTTGCCATTAGGTGTACATAAACCTGTCCAAATTTGACACTGCCCATTATAGCCAGGGGCAGAGCTTTCTGTTAATTTCTGACTATATTTCAAAAAAAATGCATCCATTTTGAAGATGTGATGTTTTGTAAGACAATAGAGTAGTAATATATTATTAAAATATAAAAAGGGGTCCAACATTATTGACAGAAAGGGCTGAAACTGGGGTCAAAGGGCTTTTAGTGCATCAAAATGGCCAAAAATGCCTTAAATTGCATAATATTGCCAGTTTAAAAATTAAAATTGATTAAAATTACAATAAAACAATAATATTTATCATTTGAAGTGACTTTCTGCCAAAAAAGTTGGCCCTTTCTTCATTTTCAAGAATTTGGGTATCAGCCTCTTAGGCCACAGACCACAATTAATTCCTCTATTAGTTCTTTATAACTTTTTATCACATTAAAAAATTTGCACCATGCACTTTTGTCCAATCTTTTGTGTGTGTAATGTATAGTACCTGTCCAAAAGTATATCCAAAATTCAGAAAGATTGAAGCAATCACTTTTACAAAATTAGCCAATACACATCCCTACCCCTATTGACAAGTCAAGAGATGTTCCGAAAACTGTAAATATCACCTTTTTGCACTTAGCCTAATCACTCTTTCCATATCAAAATAAGTTAAAATACAACATCCAAAAGTTTATTTCTCCTATCTTCTTTCATTTCCAACCCATAAAAACTAAATAATCAATGAGAAAGGCAAAGAAAAAAAATAAAGAAAGAATACACCTTAATTAAAGGGAACTATATTCGTGAACAACGAAAAGTAGGGTCATTAATTGTGGTCTTGGGCCATCTACTACAGTCGCGTGACAGTTTATATAATCACGCGAGATCTTCAGCTGTTGTTCGCCATTGCTCTTTTTTTGAACATCTAAAATATACCATGCTTGTGTGCAGTGTGCATGTTATGTGTTAGATGTTAGTAATGATTAATAACCCTTTGATTTTAAAACCATTGCATGTTTTCATGCAATCTGACAATTACATGAGTAATTGACACCAATTGTTTATTTCAACACCTGTTTTATTCAAATTTCTGTTCAATTTAAATCATTTAATGATGTAACAGTACACATGTGTATTATTGTGACGTCAGAATTAAGAAACAGACAGGCGTATTATAGAATCAATAACCTTTTTATAAAATGTTACCTCAAAAGTGTTTTTGATGTGTGTACATTCTTGAAATTACATACGCGACAGTACTTTTCAGTTGTTTCGCTGGTTGATATAGTCCAGTAGGGTTTTGGTGCTTCTCGCTTTGAATTTACATAAGAGTTAGGTAATTGTGTTGTTATAAATATTTGGCATAGACATTGTACATAACAGTAGCGGATCCAGGGGGGGTCCGCGGGTTGGATCCCCCTTTTGTTTTGGACGATCAATGCATTTGAATGGGAGCATGTTGTTGGAACCCCCACTTTATCCTGGGTTGGGACCCCCCCCACCCTTTTTTTCAAATGGCTGGCCGCCCCTGTTGTAACGTTTCAATGGGAATAATTTCCCGATTTGATTTCCCTAGAAGTTGTTTTACAAGCAGGGTAATGTCCATGTGGGCGACCATTTAATACTCTAAGGAAAACAAACTGACAATGTCATGGCAAAAAATACGAAAAACTACAGAAAGACAAATAACACTAAACAAAACATCTATACTATTAAACGAGAAGACCTCATTTTTGGTGTCGCTTCTCTCCTTTCCACAATAAATTAATCAACACGCCTCTGTGTCCTATAGGTACAGTACATAGTCGCATTTGTCATCCATTCATATATTTATTCAGATTGAGTTATTTTGGGAGAAAAACGAGAAAAAAGGCATCCGGATATTGTCCCGTCATTGGACAAAATTTTAAGTCAGATTAGACTTCCGGTTTGCGTTTTTCTGTATACTTTGAACATACATGTATATACAAAGAATAAAGTGTATTTTCAGAATTCTATCTGCTATCATTTTCAAGTTTACTATCCACGGCGGTTACAGAGTTTATTAAATAGAGAGGGTCTGTATACTATATCAATGACCACCATGGATCTTAGTAAACTTAAAATTGAAAGTAAATACACTATATTTATATAGTAATGAATGTTCATAATATACAGATAAGCGCTAAAAATATTCATGTGAACTTTTGATACCTTTTCTGAAATTCTCCAGTCATTAAATCTTTTACAAAATTCATTGATTACAAAAAAAGAAGATGTGTTATGATTGCCATGCTCAGACAACTCTCCACAAGACACCAATATGACACAGAAATTAACAACTACAGGTCACCGTACGACCTTCAACAACGAGCAAAGGCTTAAGCCCATACCGCATACTCAGCTTCAAAAGGACCCTAACTGACAATGTAAAACAATTCAAACCAGAAAACTAGCGGCCTTATTTATGTACAAAAAGTGAACGAAAAACAAATATGTAACACATAAACAAACGACAACCACTGAATTACAGGCTCCTTACTTAAATGTTCATAACATACTAAATGAAAAATATGTTCATATTGAAATTGATAGAAAACCAAAAATTGGGAATTTTGGAAATAAAGGAGGAGGGATAAAAAAAAAAAAAGCATTTTCCTGTCCCAAATAACCTATATATATATATGACTTAATTGTGATACTTTTGCTGAAATTCTCCAGTCATTCAATACTTTACAAAATTCTTCCAACAACACTTTACATACTTTAAACTACGCTCTGAATGCCCGCGATTTCGCGGGTGTGTTCTAGTATAATTTAAAACCGAAGACCGAATAACACGAACCCACAATAAAACCGGAGATGATACGTGGTGCTTCGGAAGTGTGAGCAGATCCTGCTCCACATGGAAATGCAAAATTTCTGTTCCAAGTTGGAATATATTCCAATATAGCTCGTTAGAAGATTGATTTATCTTAAAGTAATAAATATCAACTTCCAGTGACAAAGATCCATGCAAGTTCAGGAAGAGACCAATAATTACAAAAGGAGTATATTCTACAACATTGGTTCGACTGCAATGACATGAGGAACATTTGAAATGTCACTGGAATATTTAATATATTGGATAGGGACAGACATTTAGCCCTTCAACCGGCCACCTATCGACCTCCAAAGTGTTGGTGTATGGGTTCCTAATATACAGATAGCGTCTTACTATCGCTACACGTGTCATGGGCCCCAATCCTTCTTGTTGTCTTGGGGGACTATGAGATTGAAGTCACGCGTTTCGATCTAAATTTTATTCTACAGCCATTCAACACGCACATGCATGACAGACGAAGCTAACTGTTCGCCGCCGACTAACATAAAAAGAGTATCCAGTCCCGTAATATAACATAAACAGGCTAAATTATGTCCTACATTTCCGTAACCAGAGATACCAAATAGAGGTATATAACACACGAGGCATTGGATTTAACGTCCCCTTGTGACCTGACGTGGATTCGTATTTATACATCCCACTCAATAAAACAGAAGAAAACCAAAAGGACCATACTTTTCTAATTATTTTTATACAGTTACGTAGGCAGTTTAGGTATAAGGTATACGATACCACACACAGACAAATACACATTGCTAATTCCTAGAATTCAATGTGACAAATATATTGCCTTATCTATTTTAGAATAAATTGAAAACTTGTCTATTTCTGCACACAATTCTGACTAAACGCGGATGTAGGTAGCAAAATATTTTTGTTAATATCCATAAATAGTTAAAATATTAAACCTTACTAGGAAAAAACAGTAAATAAATTAAGTTTATCTAATAAATAAATATTAACATAAATCGAATTAAATACAAGATCTGTATATCCGGTTAGAAAGACATGTGTCTTAATGGGTTTTTTTTTTTGGAACTTAATAATAATCATGTTAGTCTTGAATCCAATTATCATTTTCAGAATCTAAATAAAAAATAAATGCATTCTGGGTATTATTTTCAAAAACGTACACCAAAACGTTATGATTGGTTTAAAACGTTCTAAACAATGGAAATCCATCCAATGACGTAACGTTATTTTCATCTTGGTGTACACGTCCGTGGAAATA